>NC_054878.1:1289881-1319881 GCF_018320785.1 Cheilinus undulatus
ATGTAATTATGCCCAAATATTTCCTATACTTGGAGACTAGTGCATGATTGTTTTACAAGTTGTTTTGAATTTTAAATTACTGAAGTTTTCTTAGTCCCGTCTGCTCTATCATGCCCTTATATGACATAAAGGGAAGTTTCTCTCTGTCCATTAGTGAACATATGCATGAGCTTCTAGCTTAAGGGCATATCAGCCTTCAGACAGGAACATATGAGCAGTTTAAGAACAAGGTATGAATCTGAGGGAGGTTTCTCTTAGAAACTTTAAGATGATATGTGAATGAGGCCCTGTGATGTTGCACAAATGAGCTTTCTGTAAACACAGAACAGCAGAGAAGTAACCTGTATATATTAGCCTCAAGGATCAGCCTGTTGTCTCTAGCTGGGTTTCCATTACAGTTTTTTGCAAAATAAAAGCATTTTTCTTAAATTTAGATATAGTACAATTGACCTATGGCTAAGCCACGCCCCTTCCACTCAATCGGACAAACAATGAACATTCACTGACAGACGCTATTGCAGTTGTCACAGTAGGAGACATTTCACTGGAGGCCACTGATGATTTTTGGAGACAGAAAGATCACATATAATCTAGAAGTCACCAAAAGGGTCTAAACTACGCACTGGAAGGATCTATTAATCATTTTATTGTTGAGAAGGTCGATAAAAAGCTTCAGTTACAAGCCCAAACTTACAGGTTCGAGTGCAAACGTGATAAACTGCATCTCATTGCCATCACAATCTCAGACCACAAGATAAAGGATCAGCGTCAAAGTGCCACTGAAGGTAACGTTTTTGGCTCAGAATATGAGAAAAATATAACGGCCTTTATACCATCTTTACCAAGAGTGTCTCTCCGTTATTTTGGTGCTATAGTATATTTACATTGAGTCATTCAGCAAAACGTTTGCCAAACTTTGTTATCTAGGCTATTACAGATAAGTGAATGAAGCTAAGCTCCGGAGGTTAATGTTAGTTTAACTACAGCCCTTTGGACAACAGCTAACAATGATGTATGATCACCAAAGAACAAAAACTAGAACAAAAAATGCCAATGAACTCCCAACAAACAACGTGACACAACAAACAACGCAGCTAGGAGCTTACGTTAAGCTAACTTTAGCTAACGTTAGAGATGTTAAAGATAACTTTATGTTTCTTTCCAGCAAAGTGACAATATGCTGCCTCAAATACGATGTTGGCTTACCTTAGAACAGATGTTGTTGATGTTATCCACATTAGGTTGATGTTGTGGTCTGCTGCAAAACTTTAATCCAAAGCAGACACTTTTCTCGGTTTAGATGTAGCTTAGGCTTAGGAAAGGGTAAAAAATACACTCCGTCGCCAAGACTCTCAGGATACCTTGTGTTGGAGTCGCATGTACCCCATGAACACCGTTTGACCATTTTTAAACTTAAAATCTAAAAAAAACCTCATAAAACCAGACGAAAACGGACTTTCTCCCATTCATTTCAATGGACTTCCAGGCAGCCGATGTCCGAGTGTATTGGATTGGTATACGCACTGTGATTGGCTCATCGTGTTTGAGGGCGGGACTTAGCCATAGGTCAATTGCGCTTCGAATGCATTTCCATTGAAGGGAGTTTTGGGAATAGGCCTTGCAATTCTTGTAAAATCCCATCTCAGGTGAATCCGCTGCAGGGAAGCTTGACGCTCAAAACCTGTTGCGTGTTGGTACGGTTTTGGTTACATCTACGGCGGTTGCCTTGATAATGTTGAACAAAAGACGAAGGCAACGGATGATAGTTCAGTGGTAAAGTCCGTATGTATGGCAAAAGCCATGTGTAAGGGTAGAAGTATGATGTTAAGAAAAGTCTTGTCTCTTCTTCTGCCCACACGTACCGTGCCATGTTGTCTCGGAGTGACTGGTCATGTGACACCGTACGTCATGTCCCGTGACTTGTAAATGTGGAAAAAGTGTTTCCATTACACTTTTGCTATATATTTCTATATCGAAACGCTTGAAAAACCTCCTCATGAAAGTGTAAAAACTTTTTAGCGATTTTTTAGTTTTTTTTTCAAAATTCAGATGTTTCCATTACCAGTTTTTTATTGCGCTATTTTGATTTTGCGCATTTCCAAGTGTAATGGAAACCCAGTTACTGATACATCAGTCATTTGTATGCAGTTATTTGAGTCAGGATCAACAACTATACATTACCAGAATCAGATCAGTGCATCCCTGGTAGAAACTACTTTTTGTTGAACATAACCTGTCATTTTCTCACTCACACAATGAAAAACGCAAAAGAATAATTTATCAAAATCATGCTTCCAGGACACTCTTGTAAATGAGATTGTTGATCTTAGTGAGGTATTCCTGGTTAAGTAAAATTAAATAAAAATAAATGCTGCTTGATATTTCCTCAAGCAAAGCCTTATTATTGTGGAATGAAACTATTAGCAGCTCATGTATATCAGATGTACTGTGGCTGGGCTCGTTTACAATCACAGACTTTGTAGCTTTGTAGCACTAATTGCAGCATTCCTCTTAGTCCTGGTAATATCCACTGCACACTTTGGTTTAATGCTTTTATGCCATTTTTATCAAAGTTGTTTTGCAATTCAGCTGGACAGAATTTATATTTGTCTCTCTTGTACACCTCCAACTGAAAAGAATCACTATTATGTACATGCATAAGACTGAAAATTCAGGCAAATGTATCAGGCTTGCATTATGGAGCTCATTCTGTTTGGTCATTGAACAATTTGTATGAATTTTAAAGAAATCCCAAGTTTTTAAAATTTCTATTTGTTTGTCATGTTAATAATAACCTTTACACAAGGAAGACGTTACTCTTTTAGATCCAAAATAATAATCCACTGTTTTACAGATGTTTCTATATTTAACAGAAGTTTCCTGCTTAAGTAGTAAAACATTTAACTCTGTTCTCCCCTTTTCCTTTCTCTCTCCTCTTTACAGCAGCCCTCACACTCTCTTTCACCACTAACACAGCTTCTTCCGCTCTCCTTCACTTCTCACATACTACCACATGATGCATGCCCTCACACTCTCCTATTCACAACTAAGGGTATTTCCATTTGGACGAGCCTTCATATTCCACTTTCTGCTCTACCCTCTGTAGTAGAGTATCAGACATAGAGCAAAACCTGTTCAATTCTGAATACTCACACTTCTTTCTGATGATCATTTCTCAGTTTCTCACAACACCTGTCTGTTATTTTTTGCAGGCTGCATCTAAAACTAGGCACAAATTTCAAATGGTACAAAAACCTGGATGTGTGCCTTTTTATTTTGGTCTTTGTTTCCACGTAGCCTTTTTCTCCTCCAGTGTCTTATTTACCTTTACCCACGGTCAAGTTGTAACATGACACATCCTTTATAAGGCAGGGTACAAGGCTTCTTTTACGGTTGGTTTTCTTTCAGCATTCATTTAGTTCTCCATGATCTCTACAAGCCCCACCTGCTATCCCAATGATTAACAGCACCATTCATAAGCATTTATACTGAAAGGCAAGGACTCATGATCACACTGTTGTCTTCATTCAGTTCAGAACTGTCATTGACAGACAATTCTCTACATAAAGCCACATATCCACTCATGTTTACAAAAAATCATTTCCATCTGTATGGTTTGCTTCAATTTAGCCAATCCCATCATTACCATCTGCTGCAAAACCTGCACATCCCAGCCTGACAGACTCGCAGAAAGCAGACGGGGACAACAAATCCAGAGGTAAAAGCCTTTGAAACTATGAAAATCATTCTATTAACAGTGGAGGCCATTTCCTCTGAAATCATGGACAAGGCTCTAAGCCCAAAAGCTAAGTTATACTGAGGTGTGCCTAGTGGCAAGTTTGGTCAATTTACTGTTTCCCAACAAAACAAATAAGATAATACATAGTTATTTTTGAACCATATGTTAAGGTAGAACACCACATTAGATCATGTTCTAGACCAGTGTTTCCCAACCATTTTTCCTTGAAGCCCCCCTACATGCACCTAAGAAAAGCGGAGCCCCCCCGGACACAAGCGAGCAGAAAAAGTGACACACTGATGCCAAAAATCAACAGAGATTTGAATTTCTAAAGACCTTTGCATAAACTAAACTGTTTAATCATGGTTTTAGTCAATATTTGCACATCTATTTTTGGCAGCCTCAAAGCAGACAAAGCCCCCCCCCCCAGATCTTTGGCACCCCCCCTGGGGGGTCCCGGACCCCAGGTTGGGAACCGAGGTTCTAGACTAATCAAAGTAGTCTGCATAATGTTAATGATGGTCAACCTACTAGTTCATACAGCTTACAATGGTGAGCATAGTACCAGAGTTGGTTATAAATCTTAAAGCACTGTGATAGAGTCTACGATACTGTTGATAGCATCCAATGTTGGTATTCAGCCATACTCTTAATAGCATGTAGTGAAAGCAGCGCACTTTGAGTGAAAGGGATGTTGCCTATTCTTCAAATGACCGTGGTTAATAAATGTTCTGTTGAAACCAGTTTTCCTATTCGACATTATGCTAGAACAGACATTCCAGTGTAATGCCGTAAGGATTGTCTAAGACTAAATATATACTAAGCAGCTAATGTCCCTAGGCAGGACCGTTGGAACCAGAGCCCTTCCTAAAGAATGTAGTGTTGTTAATACAAAACTTTAAAGTTAGTTGATGTCTGTCCTGATGTGTATTGTAACCTTAATAAGTTATTCGGTTTGGAAAGTGGCTTTATGTTTTTTTCTGTCCAATTTGGCTTCTTAGGATTATCATTTACATATTTGTTAATCTTTATACTTAGGCTGTTTCCATTAAATCCTATATTCACTATCTCATTTGCTGGTTAAAGGGGTCTGTGAATCAATCACAAGTTTGTCAGTTTTATTTGTTTAAGTTTTGCATCATGAACCACTGAAGGACTATGTGTGTACCGATTACAGTGTCTGAGCTTTCTGCATGAATTCAGAGGAAAACAACTTTTATTTGAGTATGGGTTTTCTTCACAGTATAACCGTTAAAGCATTGCCAGTTTTCTAGGAAGATGAATTTTGTGTGAAGTCTCACTGTGTTTGTCAGCTGATTATCTATTGAATATCCATACCAAAACTAAAGGTTTGACCTTAGGCTAAATTTTAAAAGTTGTAGCGGTTTTCATTTATTCTTTTCTGTGTGCTTTCAACAATAATACATGGCTGTAAACATGCTCATCTTTTATATTCTGGTATGTTGCTCTGCCTGTAAACTGCATTATTTCTGTTTCTTCAGCTAAAGAGTACTGTAAAGTCACTTACTCTTATAATGCTACTAATGAGGATGAGTTGAGCCTAAAGGAAGGTGAAGTCATCCACATCCTAAGCAAGGTAAGTTGCACTGCTTTACCCATCAAACTTGTGCAGTAAGAATAGAAAATCATAATTTTGCTCATTTTGTAACACTACAATAATTCTGAAAACAGGGCGAGTTTCCACTGAGTCACTGATGAGTTGAACATCTTAGGGTCATTTATATCCTTTGTTTATCATGCAACATCCTTTTTGGTCATTCGTATGCAAAGTTGACCGTCCTCAGTAATGGGGCTGAACATTTTGCAAAAACAATCAAGTTATGATTTTTTTCCACAAATATTGCCATTTAATATGCGATTATTCTTGGGTAAATCTCGTGTAATTTTCGAAAAAGTCAAGCAATAAATAATTCCATAAATAAGACCATGTGTATTGAAAACAACGAAATTATTTCCAAAGCAATTAATCCATAGTAGCATGAATCTGAATATGGGGAAGCAACAAGTTTTAAGCTATAAAGGAGGCAGCTGGGGTGGGGGAGGTGAGGCTGGCTACCAGCTAATGCAGCTGGGGTCTGACTTTCATGAAGTAGCGCTAGGCTTCATCAGTTTTAGGTAGAATGAGCGAACTATTTTTGCTTATATTGCAAATGTGATGTCATTTGCTATGGAGGACTGAGAGTGCCAAAATGAAATATGAATGAATAACTATGAATTCATTAATTAATTAAATTTGACATGAATTAATTAAATGTGCAGTTAATTAATTAAATGTGCAATTAATTAATTAAATGAGCCATGAATTAATTAAATGTGCAATTAATTAATTAAATGTGTCATGAATGAATTAAATGTGTAATTTATGAATTAATTAAATTTGTAATTTATGAATTTATTAAATGTTTCATGAATAAATTAAATGTGTAATTTATGAATTAATTAAATGTTTCATGAATGAATTAAATGTGTAATTTATGAATGAATTAAATGTGTAATTTATGAATGAATTAAATGTGTAATTTATGAATTAATTAAATGTTCATGAATTAATTAAATGTGTAATTTATGAATTAATTAAATGTGTAATTTATGAATTAATTAAATATGTCATGAATTAATTAAATGTGTAATTTATGAATTAATTAAATGTGAATTACACATTTAATTAATTCATGACCCATTTAATTAATTCATTGTTCCAGCTCCAGCAGTGCATCATGAATTTATTTTATCTGTTATCCTCTCCCATCAAACTCAGTGGGCGGGACTAGCGCTGAACAGTCACAAACCATTGGTTTGGTCTGCAGGGCTGCCAGACGAGGGCGTTTCCCACCAAACAAACTAAAACACAAACATGGCCGCTATCACTGAGGCTCTGCATGAGCTCTCCCATGAGTTAATAACAGATATTTTAGTCCTGTCAGAACACGTTGACGCTGGAATTTCGGACCCTGAGCATGTGGCTAGCAAAGCAGAGGGATTTATTGAAGTTCTTGGGAGTTATTTCCGCTCCGTCTGACCAAGATATTGACCGAAGAGTGTTCGCCAAGTGTTGATTAACAGGTTTATTTGTCAGCGCAGAAGTAGATGTTGTATTGTTTCGTACAAATACGTGTTTTGTCGAGTTTTCCAGGCACTTCAGGTTTCGTCTTTGCTTTGTACGTAAACTACGCCTCTGTCATCAACTGATCCACTAGCTCAGTGATAGGATAGATCTCCGTCACTCGGGAGACCAGGGTTCAAATCACCCCAGTGTCAAAGTTATTGATGTTTCTTTTAAGTTTTTTAATGATTTTATGGAATAAAAAATGACATGAACCCCTCTCTGTGTCCTTACTGGGCTCTGTTAACGTAGCGTACAGATCTTAGGTCAGGTAAAATAACCCTGATGCCAGATCATCTATCATAAAAATCAACAATATTTAGTGTATTATTAGGCTGTTATGTAATATTAGGTAATATATTCTTTGATGACGTGTGACGTATCTGTGGTCAGGCCTGGATATGTTGGACAGTGTGAATGCAGGCTAATTAAATGTGAATTTCACATTTAATTAAGTCATGACACATTTAATTAATTCATAAATTACACAATTAATTATTCATAAATTACACATTTAATTAATTCATGAAACATTTAATTAATTCATAAATTACACATTTAATTAATTCATAAATTACACATTTAATTAATTCATGGCACATTTAATTAATTCATGGCACATTTAATTAATTCATGGCACATTTAATTAATTAATGAATTATATATTTCATTTTGGCACCCTCAGTCCTCCATAATTTGCTTTGTTTAAGGGCATTATTATTTTATGCCACTCATTTTGATTAAGAAAACCTTTTTTTTGGAAACCATTATAAAAACATTTGACACTTTTGTCAATTTTTGTTTGTATAATCTACATTAAATCTCTGCCGCTGCAAAAAAATTGAACTGGTATTTTGACAAATTTCAAGTTAAAGAAATATTGCAACTTTTGTGATTTGAAAATTGCAGCAGACCATATTGCAATTTAATCTAATTTGTGATCAACTGCCCAGCCCTACTCAGTATATGTGTAAACACTATACATTCACAATAGTTCTAAGAACTGAATACTGAGTTCTCACTCATATGCAAATCATAGCCTATGCATAGTTGCCCTGATGAACCTATCACTGCATGCTGGGTTTGGTTAATCTACTAGCAATATAAATTAATGAAGTTAAGTCAGCCATAAACTCAGACTAGCGTTTCATCTTGCACATCTCTCTCATTTTGCCATAAAATGCATTTTAAAAAAGTGTAATAAGAGCCCTGAAAGACACAATTTTTCACCTGACCTCTCATGTCATAGGAAAACCTGTGTCCAGACTAGGATTAAGTCTTTAATTTTAAACCATGACAGGAGCAACTTTATACCATTTGATGAGAGCTGGAGGTAAATATGCTCCAGGATATATAAACTGTGTTGATGCCGTTTGCAGTCATGACCACTATTTTACTTTTGGTTGACATAAAAATAAATCATATATAAATAAATTCAGTTGCTATTAGGTTGGCATCACAGTTTTATAATGATAAGGGATTAAACCAGCCAGGAGATTAACCCCTGCAAACATAATGTCAGCATATGTGGCAGACTTTTCATCACTCACTTGAGAGTGTTTGTTATCTAGAGCGCAGCACTGGCCACTCAGTGGAAGAAGCTGGTTTTACAAGGCAAAAATTCACATTCATCAAGACCCAACTATACATGAAACTGGTCAGAAATGTGGAACGGACTGTGCTCCATTAGGACCACAGAGCAGAGTGCACCTGTCTGACAAAAGCTTGTAAAAATAAAAAAGACAAAAGAAATACTATGTAATGCCTCCTTGAAAAAGCTTGCAGTCTGTATCAGCCTTTCTTAAGGACAAGTGCGTTTGCTGAGCTGATGAAGCAAAAGTGTAATGTATGTGCTGTGTCTTTTTTCACGTTACTATGCTGAAAAGACTGAAGTGCGCCAGATTTAACTTAGTAATTGCATCATATTAAGCACTCCCTTTGCTGTAATTATAGATGGTTGATTAAATATAGGTGAAATGTTATGTTAGAAATACTGTTTTAATTTAGTAAATACTGGGAATTAATATTTTTTTAAATATTCCCAGGCTTTGGCCTGCAGGCCCTGGGTTTGATGCCTGTGTGCTGGAGTATGTAATTTTCCTTTTTGCCTAAACTCTAAAATCAGTTTAAATTTTTATCTTATAGCTCAGCCATTAGTCTTAACACGTTGTCTTCAGAACACTACTTTGGTTAAACACTGCACTTTCAGGTGTTACTCGTTTGTTCTCTGAATTGCTTTAACTGTATTACTGTTTTTTCCCTACTATTTAATAGAGCTGTGAAAAATTATCGATACGGCAATATATCGCAATGCTTTGATATCCAGTACAATATCGATACTTCAACTCTTAATATCGATTTTTTTGTAAAAAGTAAAAACTCATATTTTAGCTGAGTTGTTAGTAAAATACGACTTGCATTACATATACATCATTGCTATATTTTTCTGATGCATGATGCATCGTATCGTGAGGTTCTTGCCAATACTCACCCCTACTATTTAATGTGATAAAACGTATCCGTTTTTAAAACCACACTCTTTGAACTGTCTGGTCCGCACTGCACAGGTCTTGCACTCTTTCTTTTTTTGTCCTCAATAAAATTTCAATAACTGCCTTCTTTTTATCTTAGCTTTTACACCTTACAAAGTGTTTGAATGTTTTTTGCACAAAGTTACTGTATGATGGTTAAAGGATGTGATGAGGTGATGGCGAGGATGATTGTTTGAATCCCTCCTACAGAGACACTGCTATTTTGGAGTAAACACGTGCATTCACTGCTTGCTCAGCTCAGCTGCGTCTGACTCAGTGCTGCAGTTGAAAAACGGATTCAGGGCTTGTTGTTCCAACAGAAAGACGGTTGTTGACACAATCTTATGTCGCCAAGACTATTTTAGAAAGCTAGCCCCATCTAGTGGACACTCCTGGGCAGTACCTCTAATAAGAAGTGTTTGTGTCATCCCTCTCTATAGGGGTTTTTAGGGTGCACTCACACTAGGCCATCTGTACCGTGCCGTATTCTTACCGTGCTAAATGCCATTTGACCCCCTCCCCTGTCCTCCCTTTGGCCCACACTCACACTGCTCAGTGCATTCAGGCCTGAGCACAAATATGTCATGCGCCAACATCATCACATGAAGCATCCACTGTTGATGAATTTATTCGTGTTGATGACTCAGTATACATATGTATTGTTTTTAGGCTGTAAAATAGCTACAGATTTGCACAATATCTGATCTGACACCGGAGCAATTTCACCTGACCAGGGATCAGTAGCTACATTAACTGTACAGAGCCCAGTGAGGAGAGAGAGAGAGGAAGCATAGCGGAGAGTTATCGCTCTGTACAGCATATAATCTGAAGCCTGATCAGAGTTTCAAGCACTTCTGCTGAATGAAACCTGGACTTTGTAATTCGTATGAGCCCCTACAGTCAGTAGGGGCAAAGTTCCTTTGCGTGCCTGTGCACTATCTGAATCCCCCTGGCATTCCTTTATGCGCTATGAACTGTGCAACCTCTCTGTGTATATTTGGATGCCTATCAGTGCTGCACCAAACAAGCTCTTCTGTCACAGGACAGCCTGTGTCCAGAGCAGATTAAATGTTCAGTTAAAAGATTTTTTTAAGCTGAAAGTGAAAAGTCCACATGATTAATAAATGATGCTCCATTCAAACGTCAGCAATCAAGATCACAGTTTCACTTTTTGATTACTTAGAATAGAAATGAAGGTTAGTTAATTCAGTGGATGATAGTATGGTATTATGATTTTAAAATAGGAGAGGTTAAATCAGCCGTGAGATTAACCCCGGCATACACTTGTCTGCGCATTTGGCACTCTCCTTTACACACGGAGGATGAAAGGTGTTTGTTGTCCTGTGAGCTGCTGTTTGTGGCTCATTCAGGGGAAGAAGTTTTATTTCACAAACCAAAAATCCTCTCACAGTGGTTAAAGCCTGACTTTGCTAGAAACTGGTCAGAAGTGTAGACTGGACTGGGATCCATTAGAACAAGGTCGTAGTGGAGCTGTGTGAAGTTAAATTCTCCAGCACTGATAAAATCTTTGTAAGTTGTTGAAATACAATGAGACTAAATATATAGATCTCTCTATCTTTCTATAAAAAAATGTCCTGCTGTCTCTAGCATGCAGCTGCTGCCTGGTGTGCTCTCTGCACTCTCAAGCAGGTCCTCTTGTTGTTACTTTATGTTACATCACATTCCATCGCTTGTGCTCCTTCATTTGCATCCGTGCTGTGCCTAGGCCCACCTGGTCCTTCCATGCCATGGCCGCGAAGTGTGCCGCACCAAAGCACGGAATGATTGCACTCACACTGGTCAAATGTACCAGACTTTAGGCTGAAATGGGCCCAGGCATGGTATGGATGGCCTAGTGTGAGTGTGCCCTTAGACTCTTTTTTTAATAGAACACAGCTTTATTCACATCTCACTTCCTCCCTCTACAGAGTTATTATTCATATGAATCTACTTAAGGTTAAGTTTTATGGGTGAGTTATATTAAAGAAAATAAAGCAGAAGTCACAAATTTTACTCTTTTTTTGTAAACACTGTTTAACAGGACACAGGCGAGCCAGGATGGTGGAGGGGTGAGGTCGGCGGCAGAGAAGGTGTCTTCCCTGACAACTTTGTTGTCATGCTGTCTGAGGCAGAGAAAGAGGTGAGGGGAAAAATGTGCAGGAACCAGAGACACGTGTTAGATTACTTATTGTTAAAACCAAACGTGTCCTCTGGCTTCAGTTTCTTATTTTTTGCATTTTATAAAAATTTGTTGGCCTTGTTTAAATGATGAACTGGTTCTAGTTCTAGTCATCTGAATACTTCAGCGCTTTCACACACTAAAGCCTGGTTTAGTCTTGAGTGTTGAATCTATGACCTAGATGTGCCATAGTAACCCATGCCATAGTAAGCACTACATTGTATTGGTGTGTCCTAGTGACCCTGCACTCTGCCTAATCACTAGTCCAGCTCTTGACACCAAATTCCATGCTTGTGTGTGCACAGGAAGTCAAAGAAACTGAAACTGGTTAGAGTTTTTGCAAAAAATATGAGAAGACATTTAGGGGTGTAATGTACAGAAAAATTTCGGTTTGATACGTACCTTGGTTTTGAAGTCACAGTTCGGTATGTTTTCAGTATTTAATTTTAATTCTTTAATTAAATTATATTAAAATACATAAATAGGCTGAATAAATTACATTTAAATCATAAATAATGCAGCGCCCTTCCTCCAAAAGTTCTTCAATGATTAAAAATATTAATAAATAAATACATTTTTGAAAACTACGCTATTTTTATTGATGTAGTGACATATTTATACCCATTCTTTAAACACTAAAATTTTCCAGCTACTTGAGCGCATCATCACACAACCGCAAGTTAGCTTGTGAAGTATGGAAATTAGCATCTTTTTTTTTTGCCGATTTCAACACGAACTTCAGCACTGGACTACTTTTTTAACCAATGGGACCTACTACAAAGTTTGGAAAAACTTTTCACTGCTCATCTTGGAGGATAAAAAGGTTAAAGCCATGTGAAATCTGAAGATAGCTTTACCTATGACTGCAGAGTCCCTCTCTTACTCCTCCGAGGCTGAAGGTAAAGTTAATATGATTCACAGAGCCAGAGCATCATTGCTATACGGGTAATTTAAATTAAGCAGGCGGCTCTTTTAATTCCACATGCGCCGTCACTCTTCTTCGTTTGTTTTTGTAACGGCTCCTTCTTCTGTAATGACGGTTGTTGGCAGCTTTTAGCCTCATTGCCATCACCTGGTTTGAAGTGAGAACTCGACTTTTTTTTTAATACTCACTCTGATGTATTCGTCGTATTACTGCGTGCACCAAACCGTGACAGCCGTACCGTGACGGTATGGGACGAATACAAATACCGTTACACCCCTAGAAGACTTTAGAGAAGATGGAAAATAGCTTCTGAATCAGCTGAGGCACAGGATGGGGATTTTCCATGCATTTGGTCTCTGAGAAACATATGGACAATAAGGAAATGCATTTCTGATGTTCAGATCCTGGCAAATAGATTTGACAAGCTCTAACTATAGCTGCGTTTCCATTACAGTTTTTCACAAAATAAAAGCGATATTTCTTGAATTTCGATTAAGTACATTGTGTTTGCATGTGATCCTCTGAATGGAGTATTGGGCATGAGCCCCGCAGTTCTCATAAAATCTGGATGGCTGGATGTTCAAAACCTGCTGCGTGTTGGTACGGTTATAGTTACATCTACAGCAGCTGCATTGATAATTTTGAACAAAAGACTGGATGTATGGCAAAAGTCATGTATAAGTGTATAAGTATGATGTTAAGAAAAGTCTCGTCTCCTCTTTTGTCCACATGTACCACACCATGGTGTCTTGGAGTGAACTGGTCATGTGACACCGTAGGTTACGCCCTGTGACCTTTAAATGTGGAAAAGTGTTTTCATTGCACTTTTGCTAATCACCCAACCACATGGAAGCAACTCAATGCATTTAGGCATGTAGACATGGTCAAGAAGACTTGTTGAAGTTCAAACCTGCATCAGAATGGGGAAGAAAGGGGATTTAAGTGACTTTGAATGTGGTGTGGTTGTTGGTGCCAGACGGGTCTGGTCTAAGTATTTCAGAAACTGCTGATCTACTGGGATTTTCACACACAACCAGCTCTAGGGTTTAAAGCAGTGATTTAGTCCAGTCACCAAACCTCAAGTCTGAGTCAAGTCCCGTATCCCTAGTGTTCAAGTCTGAGTTGAGTCCGAGTCACCAAAGAAAAATCTGAGTCAAGTCCGAGTCCTCATTACCCATGTTCGATTTTTAGACAAGTTCCCAGTACCTAAAACCTAGAGCCAAGTTAAATTAAGGTATTAATCTTTTTTTAAGGCCATTCCAGCTTTCCAGGAGGGTTACGCTGATGTGTTTATTAATGTATGAATTTATTCAACTTTTTATTTTAACGGACTAGAGTAGCTGTTTACAGCACAAACAAAACCAGACATCTATGACCCCGTGGTTGAGTAGACTTAGAGAGCGGGTTAATTTTGGCAGCTGTATTTAGTTTTTGTCCTTAGATAAAAATATATTTCAGTAACGTTTTAATCCTGACAACCCTTCATAGTTTTACTCTAGTTTTAGTCAATTAAAAGTCCTGACATTTTAGTTTTCACTTTTGGTCACAACAGTTTTTCTCTATAAAAAAAAACATAATCAGCCAAACTAAAAATAAATGAACACTCATTTTGTACTCTCAATAGCCTACTAATCTGAAATCTGAAATAAACTGATATAAATACTAGCATACATTGGATAATGGACTTTTGGGATAAGGGTCATTGATTTTTATTGCTATTGCATCTCTAATTAATACTCCTTAATGATCACATTCTTCAGTAGTAATATTAGTTATAGTAACAGGATTATTTGTATATTTAGGGTGGAAAATTAGACATGTTTCAAATTGACATCTTTACATCCATCTTATACTGCTAATTAAGTAACTATTTCTCCTTTTAAATGACTTGATTTATTCAGAATTTTTACTAAAAACCAAAATTCCAATTTTTTGCGTGTGACATTTGAACACATCATAGAAAGGTTTTAACTCGGATTTCAACATTTGAATCAAATCTTTATCTAACGGGACTCACTACAAGGTTTAAGAGTTTTTTATCACTCTGTGCCAGACTGAGGAGGATTACTGTACAGCAGCAACAGCAGCTGATGGAGATTTCAGCAGTGCAAAGGTAGGCTGGCTGCATTTTAGTTTAATTTCTTGTAAAGATTACTGTGGGAATACAGAGAAGAGGCACAGGTTTAAACTACCTATCAACCTATCAGCTCTTCTCTCTGTCACCGAGGCTCACCCGCTCCTCTTCTCTCTCTCCTCTGAGTGTTTTAACAGACAGCAGGTTAGACTCACGTGAACACGAGTGCGGAAGAACGCCCACACCAGGCGCTGAGTGAACACTGATCAGTTATGAGGGTGTTTCTCACACAAAAACAACAAATATAACAGAATGAAAGTCTTTATGAAAAAAGGTTTGAGTACTCCTCTTCATCCTCGATTCCTGATGCAGTTAAAGCTCAAGTCTGAGTCCAAGTCTGATTCATCAGCATTCGAGTCCAACTCGAGTCACGAGTCCTCCAAATGGGTCCAAGTCCTTGACTCAAGCACTCCAACGCTGGTTTACAGAGAATGGCCAGAAAAGGGAAAATATCCAGTGAGCGCCAGTTGTGTGGATGAAAATACCTTCTTGTTGTCGGAGGTCAGAGGGGAATGGGCAGACTGGTGGTGAAATGTTGATGGGGATGTTTTCTTGGCTCACTCTGGGCCCCTTGGTACCAACTTGGCACGGTTTAAACGCCACAGCCTACCTGAGTATTGCTGTTGAACATGTCCGTCCCTTTATAACCACAGTGTTCCAACTTCTGATGGCTGTTTGCTGCAGGATCATGCACCATGTCACAAAGCTCACATCATCTCAGACTGGTTTCTTGAACATGCCAATGAGTTTACTGTGATGCTACTAGGGATGTAACGATAACCGGTATCACCGTTTCAATTTTTAATTACGGTTAAAACCGTGTTTGATTACCGCACTTTGAAAACTTACGGTGATATTGCTCAATTCCTGGAGAAGCCGCAGCGCTCTGTGGCAGTAATGCGACTTCATGGATACTAGCTGCCGTTAAACACCATAGAAGAAGAAGGAGCAGCGCTCTCTGAGACGCTGGTGTGTGTGCGCAGTTTGAAAAAATGGCGAGAGAGAGAGAGAGCAAGAGAGAGCGAAGGAGGGAGAGAGAGAGAGAGAGCGAAAGAGCGTGAGAGAGAAAGAGCGAGCGAGAGAGAGAGAGAGATTGTACTCAAAGGTACATGAAACAGTGAAAGTGTTCTTTCTGTACCAGTTTTTCTTAGATCTGTAGACTGGATCTAGTCTTGAGCACTGAATGTAAAGAAAAGTATTTTTGGATCTTATCTACAATTTGCACAAAGTGCAGCTACCTCTTATGGCCATAAGGTGCCATCTTTAATGCACATGTGTATGTTTGATGTTAATATTTTAATGTTCTGCCAACAAAGTACATTGTGTGTGTTATTTTATTTTATTTAAAAAAAACTTGGCTAAATGATTTCAGTGTGTGTATAAGTACTTTTTGCACGTTTCAACAATACCGTGATAATAATGACAACCGTGATAATTTTGGTCACAATAACCATTATATGAAATTTTCATATCATTACATCCCTAGATGCTACCATGTCAATATTGACCAGAATCTCTGAGCAGTGTTTCCAACACACCTTGTTGAAACTATGAAGAATTAAGGCAGTTTTTACACATTTAGATAGCTTATTTGATTCCACCTTTCTATCTTCATATTGTAGGCTTCCATATCAAGAGGGTCAATGAAATCATCGCCTAAACAGGAGTCAGAAGAGGTAAGCTGTCAGCTCCCCTTATAAGACTTCCATCCTCATTACCAGCGCCCTGGCCTTTTGTGGATAAGGTTGTATTTGAAAAAGAAAAGGCAGGAAATTGTCCAGGCCATTAGTGTAAGCATGTGTAAGAATGTTTTATTTGATTAGAGACAAGACAGTAAAAGCAAAAAAAATCCAAAAATTTGGTTTACTTCCTCCAAAACTGGTGGTTTAAGCTAAAACATTTTCTTTTTACAATTATCAGTGAAACAAGTGTGAGCCAATAATTTTAAAAAGTTGCTATAAATACTGCCTGCCAAGAGAAATCTTTCTCCAGGTTAGAGAAATCACCTTACTTTACACCTGACACCTTACTTGAATCAACAGTCAATTTGTGAAAAAGGATGCTGTTGCATTCCAGTCTTATAACAAATATTACTGTACTATTAAAGCTTGAATCCGTTATTTTGATGCATCCTCTTAAACTTAGTCACAAGATTGTTTTGTTGTCTCATTAGAATTTTATTTTATTTAACTTTACTCAACGAAAGAGAGAGGCCCAAGGCTGAAATCTATTTGCTACCCTTGTTTAGCCTAACCTTGCAAAGCAGATGGATGCACCCATTTCTGTGTTTCTCACAGAATAATCCATCTTGCAAAGCTCCCGTCTGAACCGTTTGGGCCTGGTTAGAAAGTGACAGGACCAATCAGCGACAAGGGGCAGTATTTTCAGGTGCGGTGGAGTCGTGACGTAAGCAAGCAGCAACAAGAGGCCGGTGTGATGATGGCGGAAGAGATTAGCGTGGTGCTAAAGCGCCAGGTTTATCAGAACTTGACGACATTTCTTCATTAAAAGGAGAACAAAGGACAGCAGTGAGTTGTTTACTTTTCAGAAACAACAAAAGTCATGTACTTACGTGTCTACAGCCACCATGCTTTGCGTTATGCAGTTCTTTATGGAGTTTACTCTTCGGTAGCGGCTACGTCACATGTTTTGTTGCTCTGATTGGCCCGTAAAGATGTGACAGAACGTTCATCCAATCACCCTCCGAGCTTTTTTTTCAAAGCCTCTACCCTTTCCCAAACGCTGTGTATGAGTGGTTTTCCAGATGGATGTGTGAAACAAATCCATCTGGCGTGTCAGGTTATGTTTAGCCCACACTTAGACTGATATCCTTTTTCATGCCTTTTTGGTTTGGCCTCTTAATATTTAGGATAATTGATGAATAAAAGGTGATACATATCATCCACTTTGATGTTGCTGACATTTTTTATCTTTCCTTTTTCCTTCCTGTCAGAAACCGAAGAAACCCCCTCCACCGTCAAAAAACATAGGTAAGGAACACTCCACACACAGAGTCTCATTAATTTCTAACACCTCAGTAGTGGGAGTCAGAAAGTGGGGCATACTTAACATATCTTGCAGTTGTGCTTCAACAAAAGGTATCTTAATATCCAATTCTATCA
This sequence comes from Cheilinus undulatus, assembly GCF_018320785.1. Taxonomy (NCBI): domain Eukaryota; kingdom Metazoa; phylum Chordata; class Actinopteri; order Labriformes; family Labridae; genus Cheilinus; species Cheilinus undulatus. The sequence goes on from NC_054878.1 coordinate 1,307,636, forward strand.
TCTAAGCGTACTCCAGAATTGCATAGGTGCTTAAACAGGTCTGTAAATACAGAATACTTTTTATCACATTTCATGACAACAAATTATGTCATTTAAAATCTATTTGTTTGCAATTATTCTGTGGCGGCAAGGATGACGCAGGAGGTAATGAATTATTCAGGCATAATGGAGTGGTGTGATGAGCAAGAACAAGTTTGTGATGGATAATCAGATTATTTTACACCATAAAGACATAATAACAGCTCAAGCATAAATTTTGGCATAAAAATTAAACAAATACAGAAATTAGGGGTTGTGCCACAGAATGCTCTGGTTGAGGCGAGTTAAAACGAGAGATAGTCTTGTAACCTGGTATTGTTTACCAGGGGAAAAGGGGAATTTACTGTCAGTGTTTAATACAACTCAACAGCCAGAGGACAAAAATGTCTTTATGCTGGCAGTAGAAGTTCCTTAATAAAAGAAAATCTGTATCAGTAAAATTTGGTCTCACCTGGCCAGACCAGGAAAAATCTAAATTATAATTATGCAGTTGGCTCTGTAATACTTGACATACATGAAACCTCATTCTCAATGTAATTCAGCAAGCTGGGTTTGCATTACCAAAGCAGTGGGCAAATAAATTATAAGTGACATAACAGTTTACACTTATCACAGGTAAATTAAAAGAATTACCCTTTAACATGAACCCTTTATGACCTACCCTAGAACAAGTCTGCCAGAGCATATCTTTACATTTTTACATGTAGTAGTGCCATTTTTTTGGAGTATTTGAATTAGCTATACATTAATACAACCCTTAGAACCCAAATTTTAATGATATGTATGTGATATGTCCATAGTAACAAATTAAATTGCTCAAAAGTGCAAAAAAACACAAGAAAAATGAGGAGTTTTTTGAGTTTTTACACGTTTTCCTAAATGCAGAGATGTCATAGCTGTATCCCTCAAAATTAGGATTGTATAAAAGTTGCACAAGATTATTTCAAACCACATAAAAATATTTTGAGTACGTTCATAACTTTATTTTTGAAATACATTCATCTTTACGAACAATTTGCAATAAAGACAGCATTTTTTAGAAGAAATAATCTATTTACAGTTGTGAAATCAAATCTTTAAGTGTGCCAGAAACTTTTGAGCATACATGTGTTTGCAGATGACCATTTTGAAACAATAACAAGTGTGACTTGCAAGAAAACAACACATTTATAGCCCGGATTATATTATATTATATTGTTTTTGATGCTTGCGCTTTATACTGCATTTCTGCAAAAGAAGGAAGGATATTTCTAGAAGGAAACAGTACTCTGGAACACATTGAATGTGTGATATGTTAGTGTTACTCCTCTTGTTTTAAATGCAAAAAGAATTATTGCTCTATCTCATTTGGTTACAATTCTACCCACGGTTGAAAATAGATATGCAAATGGGAGCGCCCGCGATCCCGTAGTTTTTACGCAGGAATGGTAGTGTTTGTTCAGTGTTAATACTAATAAAGTATTTTAGTGTTAGTGGAAAGAACTGTTGGCTGCAGTGGGTGCACAGTCTGTCTTCTTTAGGGATCCAGTTTTTTCTGCGGCATCCTCTCTTGATGTTGAGGCTATTCCCGCTAAGTCTGTAGGTCGTCGAACATTCCCTCAGCTGTGGATCAGACACAGTCGGGACTTCTGTTGTTGTGTGTATTGACTGAAGCAGGTGTAGTTTAACTGGATGTTAGCAGTCACAAGGAAAGATGGTAAAATACACAGATTCCTCCACCAATGCCTTGACATCATAACACCAAGCTCGCAACATCACTGGGCTTTCCTTCTTCCATGGCATGGACCATGTTTTATGTTGTCAGTTATTAAGACTGTCAGAGGAGATGCAGAGATTAACAGGTATATCTCAAAAAGTTAGAATATCATGAAAAAGTTCAATATTTTTTGTCACTCATTTCAGAAAGTGAAACCCATATATTACATAGACTCATTACACACAGAGTGAAATATTTCAAGCCTTTATTCCTTGAAATGTTGATGATTATGGCTTACAGATAATGAAAACCCAAAATTCAGTGTCTCTGAAAGTTAGAATATTGCGAAAAAGTTAAATATTGTAAAGTCATGGTGTCACAGTCAGAAAGTGAAAAGATTCACAATCAACACCCAACATTTACATTTCTATGTTGTTTCTTGGGTGAGGTGGCTGGGAGACTAGGCCAACGATGATGAAAAGTCAGCTGACTAAGAATGTTTGTTTTTCTTATAAAGTCACGAGGTGGTACTTGGGTTAATTGAAGGAAACATAAATTTGCACTTCCACAGGGGTATGGTGAAGCGCCACATGGCCCTTCAGACAAGAATTTTCCAGACACGCGCTCCACATCGAGTGTGATGGGAAGTCTCTCAGAACCTTGAACATTATCAACAGGACTGTAAAATTTCTACAACAATGAAATATCATATTTCAGTGTTGTTTCAGTGCATTATGTAACTTCTGATTTTGTAGAAGTAGTTAAAAACATTTTTGCAATAGACACATCCAGTATTGTTGACTTGTCTGTTTAAGGAAATGCTGTTGATGATGTTTAGGAGCTTGAAGGGTCATCCCATGTTGTAGGGCAGGGATGTCAGACTCAATCACAGCAGGGGCCAGATTGTGAATTTGGGTGTAACCTGAGAGCCTAACAGGTCAAAATTTCCCATAAAGTGCCAAAAAAAAAAGGAAAAAAAAAAAAATCATGAATCATGAACAGTTAAAATGCTGGATAAAATTGTGAGCACAAAATGTCAAAATATGAGATAATATTCAAAATCATGAGTTTAAAAGGCCAAAGATAAGCTAAAATGTGGAATTTTGAATCTAAAAGGTCAGTATTTGGGATTAAAAGTCAAAGTTAGGAGTTGAAAAGGTCAAAATATGAGAAATAAAACAAGATAATGAGTTGAAAAGGTGAAAATATGAGATAAATTTCAAAATCAAGAGTTTTAAAGGTCAAAATATAAGGGAAAACTCTAAATCATCCATTTGAAATGGCAAGTTATAAGAAAAAAATGATAAATTATGGGTTTTAAAGTTCAAGATATGTGTTAACATTTTTAGAGTTTAAATAAAAAAAAATCAGTATTTGGGATTTAAAGTCAAAGTTAGGAGTTGAAAAGGTGAAAATATGAGATAAATTTCAAAATCAAGAGTATTAAAGGTAAAAATATAAGGGAAAACTCTAAATCATCCATTTTAAATGGCAATTTATGAGAAAAAATAAATTATTAGTTTTAAAGTTCAAGATATGTGATAATATTTTTAGATTTTAAATAAAAAAGGTCAGTATTTGGGATTAAAAGTCAAATTTAGGAGTTGAAAAGGTTAAAATATGAGATAAATTTCAAAATCAAGAATTTTAAAGGTCAAAATATAAGATAAAACTCTAAATCATTCATTTTAAATGGCAAGTTATGAGAAAAAAATAAGAAATTATGGGTTTTAAAGTTCAAGATATGAGATAACGTTTTTGGATTTTAAATAAAAAATGTCAATATTTGAAAATGTGAATAAAACCGTGAATCTAAATGGTCAAAGTATGAGATGAAAAGTCAAATTTATGATTTGAAAATGTCAAAGCCAAAATTTTCAGTCATGATTGTGAGGTGCAAAATTGTAAATATGAAATGAAAATACAAATTTCTTTTCCCACATTCCCGACTTTTTATCAAATTATTTAAACATTTTAGTCTTTCTAATTCTTATGACTTAAAAATTTTATTTTCAATCATCAAGTTTACATTTTTATATGGGAGGGAATGTGTAGACCTCATACTAGAGGGTCACATACAACTGTATGACGGGCCAGATCTGGCCCCCGGGCCTTGAGTTTAACACCTCTGTAGGGGAAGATTTCACCACAACCCTATAGAAACACGTTTAAGAGCCAAGGAGAAACTCAAAAATGGTGGGCAGGCTTAAAACTTAGAAACTGGACTGAGCCTATATTCAATTTTTTTCAGCTACCAAGCCTGAGGTTCCAAGCACTGACAGGAAACCTCATCCCATCAGGCTGGAGGACAAAGGTAGGACTCTTCTGTTGACCCTCCTAAAATTATTTAGCATTAAATCATTTCTCTTCTCTTTCTTACTTCTTATTTTTCTCTTATTTATTTAGCACACATAAACAAAACATGGTGCAAGGAGGGAACGAAGCCCAATGGGCTTGTACAAGAGTTCCACCCCTTTCAATAGTCATAAACAATTCATATTTATAAGGCTAACAAATAAACTTTGAAAAGTAAGGAGACAAAGTACTAAAATAATCAATGTTAAATAGAAAAAGGAAAAAAAGAAAGAAGGAGACAAGGTACAGAATAATCATTATCAAGTGGAAGACAATGGAAACAACATAATCATTGTGAATCCAAAAAATAAGGAGACAGGATACATACTGAAAAAAACATCAACGAGGGATTGTCATCATGGAGAAAAAGGCACAGACTAAGATGTGAGGCAATATAGGGGGGAGGAAGTGACGAGATGATTCATGAAAGGAAAAGATGTTTTTTAAGCTGCTTTTTAAAGAGAGAGTGGGAAGATATGGATCTTAATGGGGGAGGTAACCCATTCCATAGCATGGGGCCTTTAACTTGTGAATTGGTAAAATAGAATAATTTATGAAAAGTGGTGCTGATGGAGCATATCTGTTTGAATGTGACATGAATCTTAAAAACCTCTTCTGAATAATACATCATTTCTTCAGATGGTTGGAATATGAAGCTGCCCAGACCATATTGCAGTAGCTCAAATAAGGAAACAAAAAGCTGTAGTATAGGGTTAAATGAGCAGAAGGATGAATTAGAGGACGTACTTTTCTTAATATGCCCATCATCTTCGTGGACCTTTTGCAAATAAGGTCTATGTGCTATGACCAGTTAAGTCTTTCGTCAACTAATATTCCCAAAAATGTAGTAGCGGTGGTCTATAAATACATCCAACTATAATGCTTTTTCTACCGAGTGTAATATCAATGAAAACAGATTCCACAAGCGTCGTGTCAAACTCAGCACTCAAATGCTTTCTAGTGATGAAATTATAAGCATCTGGCACATACAGTGAAACTCCTCCTTCAGTTCTGTTATTTCTGCAGGAATGAATGGAATTATAGTTTGACAAAGGATAAAAACTGAAAATATTGTTGTTTAACCATGTTTCAGAGAAGGCTAAAACTGAGAAGGAGTGTGTCAGAGTTGATAAATAAGTTTTCAGATAATCATAGTTTTTAGACAAACTGCGGATATTCAAGTGAAAAGTTGAAAAACGTCGGTGTCACCCGCATGGGACAGATTGTTGAACTGGCTTTCAGTGAAATATTCACACAACAGTTTTACAGAGTTTCAGTCAATATAACTCATATCAGGATTAAAGAAAGTCTTGTGAATTCCATCATTGTCCGTGTTGAGCTCAAAGGGATTAAGTCTTATGAAAACTGTACTGTACCCTGTTCTCTCTTGTTGCACAGTCCACGTATTGTGTACAGTTCATCAGGACAGGAGAGAGAGAGACATGATTAAAGTCCCTGCTGATCAGGATTAGGGTGCTGGGATGTTGAGTTTGCAGCCCCGCGATCGCTGCGTGGATGACGTCACTTGCGCTGGCTGCAGCTGCTGAAGGTTGGATGTAGACAACGACAGCAATGGCGTGGGAGAACTCGTGGGGTAGATAATAGGGTCGTAATCCCACTGCCAGAAGCTCCACGTCCGGAGTGTAAATACAGTCCTTCACAGTAATATGTCCGGAGTTACACCATTTAGTGTTGACAAAGACGGCAAGACCTCCTCCCCTCTTCTTACCGCTCTGTCTCCCCCGATCCGCTCGGACCAGAGTGAAGCCGGTCTGATCAATAACACTGTCCGGTGTGTTCCCCTGCAACCATGTCTCCGTGAAGCAAAGCTGCACTCCCTGTAGACCCGCTGGCTGTTCATCAAGGCAGTCAGTTCGTCAGTTTTGTTTGCGAGCGACCTCACGTTCCCCATGATGACCGATGGTAGAAAAGGTTTGACTCTCCTGTCCCTCTCTCTCCTCTCTCTGACTTTCAATCCAGCCTTTTTCCCTCGGTGATATCCTTGCCATATCTCCTCTGGGATACGTGCAGCGGGATGTCCTGCCCCATATTTGAAGCGCAGGAGTTCCTCCTGGGTGTACACGAACATTCCAGCTGTGAAAAAAGTCCCGAGTAAAAACATGAAATATCCCCAACTAACCACAACTAAAAGCTGCAGCAGTGCGAACAACTGGACACAGAAATAGTGTAGAATAATTACAGAAGATAGCAAAAAAGGGATAAAAGATAGAAAAGAGGTCGGAGCTGCTGCAATGGGCTGCCGACTCTCTCAGCGCCCGTATGTTTTTGTGTGCGTAAACAACCTGAAAAAGAATCATTCTTGATTCAGATCACTAATGAGCCCATTAATGTGGTTGATGATGTTAAGTACTTAGAAATCGTTCTAGATTCACGTCTGCGATTTGAAAAACAAGTGAGTTATGTTTGCAAAAAAGTGCAATCCAATTTGAGCTGTTTCAGGATCATCAGAATGTATCTTTCATTAAACACAGCCAGGCTTTACATGCATGCTGTGATATTTTCACACCTGTCATACTGCTTAACATCCTGGTCCCAAGCCTCACAAACAACTCTAGAACCAATCATATCCATAAATAACCAGACAATAAAAATCATGGACAAAAAACCTGTCAGATGGCACCACTGTCTTGTCTTAGAGAAACACAATATGCTTAGCTTTGAAAGCTTCATCAACTATTGTAATCTTAAAATGTTTTTTAAATGTTTACATGATTTAGTTCCAGCTTTGTTTGGTGAATTTGTTAGCAGATTTCAGGACTCTGATAGAGTGAGCACACGGGCTTCAGTAAACGGTAATTCCAATGCGCAAAACATCCTTTGGACAATCAGCCTTCTCTGTCACAGGAGCAAAACTCTGGAATGATCTACCAATGGAACTAAGAAATGCAACATAATTTTAAAGGTTTTAACAATGGTATTAAATCATGGCTGAAGGAGCAACAATACTGTTCACACATATAAAACACATGCCTCTTTTCATGTTAATCTGAAGGAGCCATTTCTAATATAGCCTTTTTCATTATTTTATTTTTGGACTTGTATTTTATCTGTCTTGGATATTTTAATTCTGATGTATTTGCTAATGTACTGTGTTTTAGGTATCTCTGTTACTTCGCAATCTTTCCCTATTTTTTTATTTTACAACTCTAATCCTTAAAAGCCTCCCATGGACTGGTGATGAAAATTAGCACTTTGCTATAAACACTTAAAGCAGTACATCTGGGACCTGTGTATGATTAAATATCACAGCATCAACTTTACTGTGTGCCCATGTCAAATAAATGCTAAATAAATAAATAAAACTCTGCAACGCTGAACAACATCACAACAAAACGGTGTAACGTTTTTCATTATGCAGCTGAAGTTTGCAGTGCAAGCACCGCCAGCCTTCAGTCTTCTTTGCAGGTTAATGTCCATGTTTCTGAGCTAAATATTGTCACTCAGTGCTTTGGTTACATTGAAGTACAACCTGAAACTACCTCTTGACAACTTAATTTCCATTTTCTTGATCAAAATGGTGCCAAATCAAACAGATGATATCTGTGCTAAAGTAGTTGGCCGTCTTTTCTTTTTTATGTATTTATTTAACCTCTATTTGACCAGATTAGTCCAACTGAGATCAAAGATCTCTTTTTCAAGGGAGGCCTGGCCAAGAATGGCGGCGACACAATCGAACACATTCAAACTGGCACAGTTCATAATAAACAGCAGCTACAGTTATCATGAATACATTAGCTAAAACAGTGGCATACAGACAGTTTGGTTTCAAGGGTTTTCACTAAAGATTTAAAAACATTTAAAAACATTCAAAGACACTTAACCTTGCAAAGCAGAGCCGTGACGTAAGCAAGCACCAACAAGAGGCCAGTGCAATTATGGCGGAAGAGATTAGCGTGGATGCTGCTAAAGCACCAGTTTTATCCGAACTGACAACATTCTTGGTTAAAAGAAGAACAAAGAACAGCAGTGAGTTGTTTTCTTTTCAAAAATGACAGAAGTCGTGTACTGACATGTCTACACTCGCCATGGTTCACGTTATGCAGTTCTTTATTGAGTTTAGCCTAGGTGGTAGGGGAGCAGGTGCAGCTTGTTAGCAGCTACACCACGTTCTTTTTTGCTCTGATTGGCCTGAAAGATGTGACAGACAGAACATTCAACCAGTCACCCTCAGGTTTTTTTCAAAGGCTCTGCCCTTTCCCAAATGCTGTGTATTCAACGTTTTCCAGATGGATGTGTGTAACAAATCCATCTGGCATGTCAAGTTAGAGACACCAGGTTCTGCAGTTTAAATTCAGTCTGCAGATTTTTCTACACTAAAGGAGCAGAGAACCTAAAAGCCTTCTTTCCCAGCTCAGTTCAGACTTTGGGAACAACAAACTGCACAAAACCAAACAAACCAAGTTGTGCAATCCATCCTACAAGATCAAATGAGAGGAAAGGGACTCAAGAATTTTGCCTAGAATGGCTTTATAAATGAAGACGTACCAATGTCCAAGACGACATGTGCTTTAAGAAGTCCAGATTTCCAGATATTAGAATGTAACCTACAGTGATGAGTAAGAAATCCACACTTGGTGATAAATCCATGATACAGACTACCCAACATATGAACAGTATTGGGTAGGTTACTTTTTAAACTAACTTGTTTGATTACTGTGTTACATACTGAGAAAAGTAATTCGTTACGTTACTGCGTTACCTACTTCTAAAACTAACGCATTAGAGTACTTTTGCGTTACTAAACATTAAAACCCTTTAGCCACTTATTCCACTCTGCAGTTGTAAAAACAACAGATAACAACTGCATGTAAATGTGCAGACTCTAATGCCAATGTACAGCCTGTACTGCAATTTTACAGTCCATAATCTGTATCTCTGCAGCCTGAGAACACCACTTATAGACAAGAAAACCTTTACAGCTCTTTAACACGCTCACAATCTGACAACAAGCTGAGCAGAGGCAGACAGAATCGCTCGAATGCTGTGCATAATAACAGCGCGTAATTGGAACAGCTGCACAGCTGATTGAATGAAAGCAAACAGAGCTTTTAAACTTAGGTTTCACCGTGATGCTGTCATTGTCCCTTTTATCCAAAAATCCATAATAATGTGGATAATTCCACAGTGGCCGGCTGTCGTCTCTGTCATCTCGCTGGTTCAACAAGTGAACAATGCGCGCATAATGGCACAGAATGTTTACTACTTGCCAACGTAGAAGAGGCCAAACAGAGCAGATGCTTCAGGGGGCTTCCTTGTTTTCTTCCCTTCTTTTTGAAGCCACAGAATAGAGAGGAAATTTGGGATTTTTCTTTCAGTAACGATTACTTTTATGAAAATGTAACTAATAACAAGATTACTTGAATTGTAAAACTAACGTGTTACGTTATTCGTTACAACAAAAAAGTTATCTGAGTACTCTAATGGATTACTTTGTAACGCGTTACCCCCAACACTGCATATGAAGACTGTGAGCAGAAGCATTCATGTACAAAACATTGCCATAGTCAAGAACAGGTAAGAAAGTAGACTCAACCAGTCTCTTTTTGACCATAAAAGAGAAACAAGACTGGTTTCTGTAGTAAAAAAAAAAAAAAAAAGTAAAACCTTCAGTTTTTTAGCAACATAAAAACTGAAGGTTTGAAGGCAACATACTGAATGCGCTCCTTAAAAGACGAGTTTTCATCAAGGAAAAACCCTAGATATTCAAAGGAAGATACCAACTCAATTTCTTGACTGTTCTACGTAACAAATTTTTCCAGACAATGTTCTCTTAGCAGCTCTTAGGTTTTATGTTGGAATAAAAACATTATGGAATTGAGGCAATAGTCATTAGGATCAACTCCAGTGGCCACATGTGGCGGGGGGGACTGTGGGTCTAAACTGATAAAAATGTTGATTTGTTTAACCCATTTGCCATTCTGGTTCCAACAACAAAGGGATGTGAATTCAACAGTTTAGCTGACTAATCGCATGCATCACTAGTGACAAACTAAGATGCTTTACAAAAAGGACTGGCCTAACAGTCTTTCCTTTTACAATTCTCCTGCCCTCTCTTTTTCCCTTACAGTTGACAGGCCAACAACAGACCACAAGCCATCAAAGCCTGCAGCACCTGTGGTCCCACCTAAGAAGCCAGTCCCTCCTCCTGGGAAAGGCAGACCAGGGGCTCTTCCACCAAAACGGCCCGACAAGCCTCTCGCTCACTCGCCAAATCTCAAGTTGGTATTTTGTCTCCATTCAGCTTTATCTATAATTAATGTGCAGCTATGTCATGTTGTTTCTGTTATGTGTGTAGTAAATGCTATTTTACCTGCGTCTTCTCAATTTTTATCTAAATCTTCAGGCACAATGGAGAGGTGCCTTCTACACGACCAAAGTCTGACTTTGAGCCAATGTTGCCCACCAAACCAAAAACGATGTCTGGGGACTGGGGGGAGAAGTCTTCAGAGATAGGTATGTAAAGTGTGGTCTGTGGACTTTACCTGTTTTCACATATGCACACCTGAAAGTCAAACATTTGTCTTGGCTGTGTCTAAATCAGTGACACTCAACGTGTGGCTCTTTTGTGATGATTTGTGGCTCTTCTATGTCTTCATTTGAAATATTTTTCCCTAGAAAACCTTAAAAAGGTAAACTTTGACCTCAGAAATTATCCATTGCAAGTTATATTTAACAGTTTGTATCCCGCTCTTATGCAGTTGGCTGATTTTATACCATTTTTGCCTTTTTTCACCAGTTTTTGGCCTTTATTCAGCTTTTTGATATTTGCAATTTTTACAATTTTTTCCCACTACTTGCCCATTTAAGCCTCCTTTTGCCATTGAATGCCCCTTTTTTTAAAGTTTTTTCCACATTTTTGCTACTCTTTGCTGCTTTCTGCCCATTGTAGTCATTTTTCACTATTTTCTGCCATGATTATACCACCTTTTGACTATTTTTTGCCACCTTTAACTCATTTATTTTTTCAAGTTTTGCCACCTTTCCCCCCATTTTCACCATTATTCACCTAGTTTTTGTCATTTTATGTCTATTTTGCCCCTTTTCACCCATTTTTTGCCAATTCGTAGCTGCTTTTTGACCATTTTTGCAACTTTTACTTATTTTTATTGCCACTTCAATGCATTTTTGCCACTTTTCACCACTTAGATTGTGGCTCTTGCAAAGGTATTTTTCAGTGATTTGGCTCACTGGTTGAGCAGGGTTGAGTCACACTGGTCTAAATGTTTTGCCATCCCCATTCATTGACTGGTATCGTGAATTGCTAAGAACTTAGTCTACTTTGTAACTCCAAAGCTTTTTTTCTTATAGCATGTTGAGATTCCAAAAAATATTCATATCAGTGTTATTTTTTAAACCACCAGCACTCTTATTTGGACCTAACAAACCTGACAGATATTCCCAACTTCATATGATATGCAAAGGCCTTAACAGAAAAGAATCGATGGTATCAATAAAGACTGTGATCATTATCAATAAAAATTAATGATCCCGTTCCTGCTGTAAACATACTCCACTCCTTCATATAGGTTCTGCCAGCATTTTCTTCAGTTCATGTTAAATCAGTAAGGATGTTTGTCGTACACGGATGTTAATGTTATATGATAACACTGCAATGTGTCTAATGATGGTAAATGGTCTTGATTATGTATCTCTAAACCTAGAGGGTATTTTTCTCATATTTATCAGCTGATGATAACTTTATAAATACATATTTAAAACAACATTTACGTTTATTTGTACTTAAATTTAAAATCTGTTTAATATGAATGAATTTAAAAGGTTAATCCTGTTTACTAAATATTTGCCAGTGAAAAAAAGATGGTAAATGTAAATCCTTTGCTGTTAATGTGGCTTTAGGAGCACAAGTCTTTTAAAGTAATTTACTGATTGGTCTTTTTTTAATTGTCCCTTCTGTATTGGCTGGTAGATCCAAAACTGACAGTCAGCTGTTGTTGGCTGCATCGTTTCCAAAGCAGCAGCTCTCACAGCTACTCACTTTAAAGTGATTTATTTCTGAAGTAACCGCACAAAATAATCTGTCTCTACAACAGGGCATAGAACTGTGTATTCACTGTATTTTAATGTGTTTCTGCCGCCATGATCATGTGTAACATTTTTATCATCCACGGGTGCAG
>NC_054878.1:1322381-1437230 GCF_018320785.1 Cheilinus undulatus
CAAATTTATTAGACCACCTGTCATAAAAAAGAAAAAACATACAGTGCTTAACAAATTTATTTGACCACCCTAACCCTAACCATAGTAAGGTTTATGCCACAGCTGCCCTAAATTAACAGCATTGTAATTACCAAAATCATTTTTATGTTTCTGCAATGGTTAATACACCAATATATCGAAGCTTTTTAACCCAAATGATATTTTTAATGCTAAAATATAATTATTATTGTTATCCATGAATTTTCAGGGCAGTGACTAGATTCAGCTTGGAGCCAGTCTAGAATGGAGAATTAGGACGACTCCTTCCCTCCACTGGTCTGAAGGTCCACCTTGGGCAAGTGATAGTACCCTCTTGCCTCTCTACCTTGGGCCACAGGCATTTCCTTCTTAGGAAAAGGCTTCGGGAGTAAACCCTGAGAAAAATCGGGAGTGGAGCCCCTAAGGCAGTTCTCGTTGTCTACAACCTCGCTATGACAGCTCCTGCTACAGCTCTGGTGCCAAACTGTAACAGCCCTGCTGTTCCTTTGGATCCATCAATGACGTGGAGGGGGGGGCGTGCTACATGGGCAACAGCCTGTCCTCCATATCACACTGCCCAGGCTTTCATCCAGCATCAACCACCTACACACTCTACAGGAAGGCACTGGACATTGACATAGAGTCCTGGGAGGGCCTTGCAGCCGACCGCACGAGGTGGAGAAGCACCCTGAATAAACATGTCAAGGAAAGGGAAGACGAGCTGATGTATGCTGCTGAAGACAAGCGGGCACGCAGAAAGGAACGTAACAATTCAGACAGACCTGGGACCACACGCAGATGCGACCCATGTGACAGGGACTGCCACTCACGTATTGGTCTGCACAGCCACAAGCCGCGCTGCTCTAGCCGAGCAGTTAGCCAATGACTAGGATGAATCATCTATGGCCAGTCATGACCGACGGAGGCATACTTTTTTTTTTACCATTTTTTCAAATTTACTGATTTACAAAAAATGTCTATAATATGTCAAATTATAGTTATTTACTTGCATTCCTGAACAGAAAAATGAGTTTTAGTGGTTGAATGTTATGCTTGATTCATTTCTGACTTCTCAGAGAAGCCCAGTGAGACGGCTCAAATTTAGGTATAAAAAGGTGAATTCAATTTGAAATTCTTCATTCCTGTTCAAAATGGTAAAACGTGGAGATCTCACTGAAAATGAAAGAGTCTGCATTAAAGCATTCCATGATGCTGGATGGTCTCTGAGACAAATAGGGAAAGACATAAAGTGTTCTTACAGTGTGGTCAAGTATGCTTTGGAGTCAATTGCCCAGACTGGTACTTACAAAATGTGCCAAGGAAGAGGCAGGAAACCAAAGTTAACTGAAGCAGATGTCAGACACCTCAAGATTTGAAGTGCTAGAGACAGAAGGAAGACCACTGGGTGGTGGTCTAATAAATTTGTTAAGCACTGTACATCCCTCCACAGCGATGAGAAAGGCTCCACCAGTTATCAAAAATGCTTGATTTTAGTCGTTGCTGCCAAGGGTGGAACAACCAGTTATTAGGTTCAGGGGGCAATTGCTTTTTCACACAGGGCCAGATAGGTTTGGATTTTTCCCCCCCTTAAAAAATTAAAATGTCATTCAGAAACTGCATTTTGTATTTACTTTGGTTGTCACTGTGAAATATAAAAATTGTTTTGATGATCTGAAACATTAAAATGTGATAAATATGCAAAAAAAAATCAGGAATCAGAAAGGGACAAATACTTTTCCGCAGCACTGTATAGACAAATGATCTGTGTTGGAGAAAAAGGTATTTGTGTTTACACCCTGACACTCACACCTGGTCCTACTTTAAAATGTTTTCTGTCATCATTCTATTTCACATAAAGTTTGATGTTTACACTGATATCCTTTCATCACCTGCTGATCTTTTGTCCCTCTGCCTCCCCTTGTCTTCATCATCTGCAGCTGTAGTTTATCTGTCTGAATGGTTAAAATAATCATGTAACTCCATTTAGTTTCAGTACCAATGATCATGAGGAAGAAATGCTGCTTTAGAAATGTCAATATCAACTTTCTCCAAGTTTCTCTTTTCTGCTCACATGAATTTTTGTTACAATCAGTAGACACCTTGTTGATCATTTTCAGCCAGGGTCTGAACTCTGAGATCTTCCCTCTGTCTGCCGTGTCATAGGGCGCTGAGAGGGGGAGAGAGGGGCATAGAATTTGATAGTCCTGTTGTTTTTTGTTGGATTTTTTTTTTGGCAATTTGGGCTTCATTCAAAATGTCCAGGGGTAAGCACTGTTGCCTCACAGCAAGAAGGTCGCTGGTTCGTTTCCAGGTCAGGGTCTTTCTGTGAAGAGTTTGCATGTTCTCCCCATGCATGCGTGGGTTTTCTCCAGGTACTCTGGCTTCCTCCCATCACCAAAGACATGCTTGTTAGGTTAATTGGTGACTCTAAATTGGCTGTAGGTGTGAGGGTGCCTGGTTGTCTGTCTCTGTATGTCAGCCTGTTATTGACAGCAACCACTCCAGGGTGTACCCCGCCTCTCGCCCAATGACAGCTGGGGTAGGCTCCAGCCCCCGTGACCCCCAACAGGATAAGCGGTATAGAAAATGGATGGATGTGGGCAGGCCCTCATTTCAATGTCACTCATTAATGTCACAGCCAAAGATGTTGAACCTTCTTTTTGTTCTCGACTCAGTTAGCTGTCCAATATTGTCGTCTGGCATTCAAAAATGAACATTAGAAGCAACAGAACTTTATCACATGGGACATAAAAGAGTGTAAACATCTGCTACACACTCCTGATAATCGCTAACATGTAAGTAAGCAGCTCACAGACATGAACCATGAACAAACTACTGCTCTATAGTTTGCAGAAACATTACTCTTTACTTTGGATCAAATGAAGAGAAGTCCAAAACTCCAGCTTATAGTGATATCTTAAGAATACAACACTTCAGCTACTTTTAGCATTTAGCTGTTTGACTCCTGTGTCAAAGTTATGGAGACGTGGGGTAGGCTAAGGATGCCAGGGCCAGTGTGGTCCAGTTGATCTGTCTGAAGTTTTTGTCACTTTGCAGCACGTAGACAAAGTACATGGATTGGGTTCTTAGTCCATTCACTCTAATTGGCTATTGCAGCCCACTCTGGAATTAGGAATATCACATTTGATATTCATGATTTCAGGTCAGGCTTTAACCCAACGGGAGCAGTAAAATAATCATATTTACATCACACACTTGAGGGTGTCCATGAAGAATAATTTGTTGGGACAAGCTTGGCTGTGGTCCATGGCTTAAAATCATCTCGTATGTAGCCATGGACCAGCTGAACCTGTAGTATATTTTTAAAGATATGGCCTCCTGATTTTTCCTTTCATATAGAATTTTTATTCTTTGTCTCCCTCATACATTCGTAACAGATCTGATGAGTTTTGACGAGTTGTCATCTACCTCTGAGAAGCTCTCTCACCCCACTGCAAACAGACCAAGGATGCCTGGAAGGAGGCTGCCTGCTCAGTTTGGTGGAGGACATTCGGTAAGTGCAGTTACATGATAAAAATGGTGCTATGGTACTGTTGTGGTGACTCACACTGACATTGTGGGCGGTGCAAATCAGCTATGAAATATCTTCATTTTCAATTTTGCACGAATTTTTACAGTCAGAGCCTTCGCACTGCCAGTTTGAACAAAGGGAGCAGGTGCTTCTCAGATGCGACTAGGGCCCACAAGTCAGAGAACTGCTCACAGTTCTCTGACAAAATCATCAGTAAATATGCTGTAGAGAACCACACTGACTGTGTACTTGCTGTATTTACTTCTATATCCAAAGGCATGGAAAGATTTATAACAAGTTTTAAGTGGGCTTTGCTAGCATTTCATTTTTTTTCCTAAGATATATTTTTGGGCCTTTACATGCTTTTATTAGATAGAGGAAGAGCAGTGGATAGACTTGGAAACAGGGAAGAGAATAGGGAGAGACATGCAGTAAAGGGCCACAGGCCGGATTCGAACCCAGGCCACCCGCGTACATGGTGCAGGCCTTAAACCACTCGACCATCTGCGCACCACCTTTTCTAGCATTTCTGTGGAGAGACTCTGGGTGCGTTTGAAAAGTCAATTTTGCTTAGGAAGGTTTCTAACTGAGTGAAACGACCCAGAAGTATTTAAGTGTCGGCCATGATAAGGACTGTTCGAATCCTCCAAATGGTAAGGAAAGGAGCTTACTTATTGCCTTTATTATCTTCTTTAGCCTAGGAAACACTGGACCATCCTTTACTAAAGGAGAGATGAAAAGATGAGCCACAATGCTTTGCGTAAACTTCATTTAGGGGCGCAGGTGGCAGAGTGGATAAGGCGCGCCCACACGCCCCATGTACACGGAAAGCCCGGGTTCGAATCCGGCCTGAGGCCCTTTGCCGCATGTCTCTCCCCAGCTCTCTTCCTTGTTTCTGACTCTATCCACTGTCCTCTCCTCTATCAAATAAAGGCACAGAATGCCTGAAAATAAACCTTTAAAAAAAAACAAAAAAAACTTCATTTAAAGTGATGCACCTGTTGACCGCTCATCAAAACAAGTGAATAACTAGAATAACTTTACTAACCCCAATTTAAACCGTAAAATTCAGTCAAACGTATAATACACGTGATAAACGTAAGGCAGTAGGGATGAACAGAGGAATATTACAGACATGAAAACTTTGTCATTCAACTTATGATCACGATTTCATTTTTTCTCATTTCCATTTTATTAAAATAGTTAACCGATCAGTCAGTATTTTAAACTGTATTTGTTTTGCTATTTTGAAATATTAAAGTAAACATTTTAAGTTTGTAAATCACAACCAACTAAAGCGATAAAGTCGGCATGTTGCTATATTGTGAATATTATATTTATCATCATAATCACGCAGGGAAGACACAGTTTATAGAGCTTTTCACAGAACTAGCTGAAAGGAAGATGAAACCAGAGTAGACTCTGGAATGAATTTAACAGAGACGAGAGAATTAAAAAATGATAAGGTAGGGAATAAAGCAAAAGTATTTAATATCGTTATGAAACAAAAGGACTTGAACATTATTCATCTTGTTGTATTGACTTAGTAGAAAGTTCAGATTAAGAGAAAGGTTTCTGCTGTTCTAGATGTTCACAGTTCCTCTTCCTGAAGAGACTTTAGGATATAAAAATCTTAATGAGCTCATATCTCTGACGTTTTAGCGTTCACAGCACATAACAACACAGAGAACGCACCAAGTGGAAGTTGCGAATTTTGTAGTTCATCAACGTTGAATTGTAGTTTTTACACAAAGAACACACATCACGTCCGTAACATCCACCTAAGGAAAGTGCAGTCAGATTCCTTACTCACCACAGTTCTCCTTTCCTATCCTCTTACTCCCACCTTTCCTTGACCCTGTGACGTTTCTCATCGGGGTTAAGGAAAAGTGAATAGGAAAGGACTTAGGAGGTAATTTTTTGGACTCTTTGAACACACCCTCTGTTCTCCTATATTATATATATATAATATATATTATATTCCTCAATACCAGTCAAACATTTAATTACAATGTGGATCCTAGACTCACTCTAGACCAGCCTTTAAATTCAACCAAACCACTTTAAATTCAACCAAGAATTATAGATATGTAGGATTTAGCTATCCCAGCTTAAATAATCAAAATTTGTCTCATAATCTCTTTGAATGATTTAAAGAGAATGCTTCAGAGGTTTATCTCATTAATTCTATTACTACATGAATCCCCCAGCAGTCATAGGGATGTGGAGGGAGAGTTTATTTCATTTAAATGAGATGACTTGTGATTTTCCATTTCTAAATTGTGCCCTAACAGAAAAGTGCCAGAGAACTTCTGCTCTAGACAGCCACTTCCATAGCAGATGAGACATGTTCTTTCCCTCTTGCATTCTCCAGATCAGTGATCTGAGTCAAGATATCAGTCACTTGATACCATTCGGAGTTGTTTTTTATGAAATCAGGTGTTCGATGCTGATCACTTAAGACTGTAGCTTAAATGCAGGGAGCAGTACGACTGAAAATCAAGCAATAATCACACTCCTGTCTTGCAGCCAAACAAGGAGGTGAGTGTGGAGAAATCGTTTAAGACTGATGAAGAGGATGCAGCCAAACCAAAGCTTACAGAAACCAGAAAGGTAAGGGAGAAAGAGATGGATGCCAAACATGACAAAAGCAGGATAACATTCAAAGTTAGCCTCAACATGCCGCTGTCTTATTGTTGTCAGAAAAACAGAATGTCTTTATTGTCTGATGGTAGCAAAAATTAAGACTGAGATGTGAAATTATGATTCAAAAAGAGTTGAATATTTCTGAGGGAATGTGCTAGAACATTCATGGGTTTTGGATGGAACCGGTTCAGTGGAGGAGTGCTGCAACTATTAGTCAGCCTCTCAGCAGCTACATAAAAGTCAATGAGCTGCTATATTCATAACCTTTTTGACTCTGGAATAACATCCTTTTTCCCAGAGTTAACAAGAGTGTATTAAGTCAAGGGACTCTATTTACTAAAGTATACTGTTCTGTTCATCATCATCATCATCATGGATTCTGGTATGGAGGAACAGAGGTAGCTGAAGTGACATAATGATGAGAGGATAAAATGTTACAAAGTAAGTTTAGTTTACATGGAACATGTTTCCCCATATATTTATGCATTTTAATAACACATCAGTTGCATTGTTCAGGTCTTCAGTTCTTTAAATTGACATTTGTTCTTGGCTGCAGACTACAATATCTGAAGATATGTGTCACAGGTAATTCTGCTGTACAAAATGCAGCCATAACAAACTGAAAATTTCAGAAAAGATTGTAGAAGATGAAAATTATGAGGTGGGTTCAAGACATTCAATGAAACATAACTCAGCTGAGCACTTAAACCGTTATCTTCAGGAGACAGGATGGAGTGATTCCAACTGAACTTTCTCAATACTATATTTATACAATATATAATTTCACTTGTCATTATTGGAACACTCAGTGTATTACCCAAAACAGCACTGCCCACACTGCCTGTTGTTCTGTTTCCACTTTATCATTTCATTAATTTCTGTAGATGTGATCCAGTAAGGATTAGTCATGGTCAGCCAAGACTGATTAGATATAGATGTTCAGCTGGGGGTACACAGCATCAGATCATGCTGGTATTATTTTAGTTTTTATATTTATTTTGCATCAACTCAAACTGAAGAGTCAATATAAAGCTTAGAATACAGCTAGGAGCACTTGTAACCCAGCAGTTCAGACACCAAATGAAATTGTAGGATATGGTCTGCAGTTGGTCTTATCTCTTTAAAATTAGATTCCTAGCCTTGTATTATTATTTTTTTCACCAGTAAAGGTTAAGAGCAAAAACTGGATGGACTATGTGCCCCCCCCCCCCCCCGGGCAGGAGAAGATTCCTTCTTCAGTTTGAAATTGATCCTTCAAGGAGACAGGAAATTATAGCACTGAAAAATGTTTAAATGGCAGGCCTGTAGTGCTTTCAACATCACTAATGTGAGCTCCTAGTAAATGCACGTTTAAAATCCTGTTTGGTTTAAGATTTTTCACTCTGTGAACACCGAGATAGCGGAAAATAGAGCTTTCAGTAGGTGTTTAAAGGTTTGGTGATAGGATTGCATGCTATGCACAGAGGCTATAGTCTTCCAGTGAGACTGTACTTGGGTAGCAGAAGGTTTGTTTTTTGTACATTTCTGCTCGGGACAGTATTCATGAGCTTGTTTTGTCATAGCTTTCCTTTTGAAATGTTTTAATTAATATTCTATAATGATTGTGGGTGAGCTGTATGTATAAAGGCTCAGTGTTGATGAGATCGTGTATTGCAATCACCATCCTGGAGTGTAGGAGTACAGGATGATTTCAGAAGCAAGTAGCTACAGAAACAATGTTATGATAATGGAGTAAAAAGCTGAATTTTTCACATTAAACATTGCTCCTAAAATATGGACCCCTCTCATATATGGATGGTGACTATAGAGGGTATGCATTAACATTACTTTCAGCGCGGCGCAACTGCTGACAGCTGAGATGCAAAACGTCTGCTCTATGAGGAACAGATCAAAACAGGAGACAAACAGACAAATATCTTTTTAAATCAGAGATATTTGGACTAGACAGGGATCTGTACTGTTTCCTAAAGACACTGTAGACTGTTGACATTGATATATGTGGTCATATATCAACTTTCCTGACATTTATAATGGCATGGAAGCTTTGTTAAGATGAGGCTTTAGATCTGTTGTTTCTCTGCAGCCCTATCCAGGGTTGTGTTTACTCCTTCTTACTTTAGCTAATCTTCGAAAAGATCACAACGTGGTTGTTATATCTGTTTGGAAAAATTCGGGATGTTGCCTCTTCAAAATGAAATCACTGTAGCCTGCCACATCTGTCTGTCTTAATCTAGTTCAAAATTAACCCTGGTTAAACCTTTATTTTATTTTGAATGTGATAGTTTAACATGTACAGCTCTCAACTTTCATATTATGTCTTATAACTGTCATTGCCATCACTTCATAAAATAGAAATCCTATTAGTTGCAGCTACTTTATTCAATCTGCGATGCATAAAAGAGGACTTCACAATTTGTTGGTCTTCCCCGTATAAAACCATGCGTGTCAATCGGACATCGCCAGAGTATTGGTAAAGCTATAAAACAATCTGTTGTCATGCTTCGTCATCATGGAGTGAGGTTAAGTTAATATTCATCACAGTTCCAAACATTTCTATAAATATATTCCATCAGCTAGGATCCATACTTGACACAGTGAACATCATCAAGGGGTAATTATTAGAAAGACGACACTTTTCAGCTGGAATAACGCCAATGACCGTTCACTACCTACTGATCTCTTTCACCAGTTCACCCTTTCTGCCACTCAGCGACAGGAACTGCACTGACTCTCGCTGCCTGTGACATCGCACGCATACCCTCTACTGACTTAAATTAAACAGAATAAAGGGAAAAATGTTCATTTAATGGCTGTTCTGTTGGGTATCATTAGGTCAGTTAACTCTTTTCTCTCTCCCTTAATCCTCACAGCCTTCAGGTAACACCTTATCCCAGTCACCATTGCACAAGGTTGCCATGACCAGCACTGAGGCCAAGCCCAATCCTTCAGCAGCCTCCAACTCCAACAGTGCATCACAGGACAGCCGAGCCCAGCAGGATCCAGACAACTCAAACTCACAGCTGGATGAACTTAGGAGCCAGATGAAGGAGCTGCTGATGTCTGTGGAACTACTCAAGACCCAGCAAATGTAATAACACTCATTTCAGATCACAACATGGGTTAACCATGCCAGTTGAATGTAAGCTTTCAGAGATACAGCTACTCTACTATGTCCTTTAAATAATAACATTGTCCATTTGTTTGGTACGGGAACACTTAAATGCCAGTATAATGTCTGATTCTAAGCTCTAAACTGCTTTTAGGCCATAGGTTACCTCTTCACAATCTGAAATACCAAAATCACTCAGAATTGATCGTTCTGAATTTTGTTTAATATGAACAGCCTTTTCCCTACAAATGATTTTTCCTCATGTATTATCAAAGCAAAGAAGTTTACGTTTGACTCTTTAGTCTAATTCTGACTGTTTCAGGGCCAAAGATGAACTATTTTAACCTGACACAGCAGATACTATGAATTCATTGCACAGGACATATTAAACACTTATTTGGGAAACCACAGACAAAGCCTTTAGGAGGGGTAGGACTTTTCTAAACATTTTCAGAAAATGATTGGACAAAAATCCTGAACAGTGATGCTTGTTAGTGGATGAAACTCGCAACAAGGCCGATCAGGAGAAGAGCAAAAACACCTTTTACATCATGAGAGTTTCAGTGCACCAAAAGCTTGCCTGTAGCTACCGCTGCATTCTCAAGATGAACCTGATTGGTCTAGTCTGTTTTCAGACCTGGAACAATCGTGTTAGATTGGAACTTTGTAACACTGATTTGCCAGATGACACATGGAATCTAGCCAGTCCATCTGCTTTGCAAGGTTAAAGCTGTATTACTCCATAGACCTACAGTGCTTGACAAATTTATTAGACCACCTGTCATATTTGTCTCAGAGACCATCCAGCATCATGAAGTGCTTTAATGACTGTGTTTACATGGACTTGAGTATCCCGGTTTTTTATCATATTCGGGATACTGTGTTTACATGTGCTCAGAGAAACCTGGTTATTCCAGGGTGTCCGCGGGGTTTTAAAAAGTATTTAAAGATTATAAATTAGAATTGCCAAATTTAAGGCCATTAAAAGTGTTAAATGGGCTTTTAGAGGTATTATTTTTTGAGAAATGGGTATTATTTTTTCAGGCTATGAGATATCCTATTCTGATTGAAATTCTATCTGCTGAAGTTCGCGTTAGTTCGTTTAAATGTGGGCTAGCATGTCTGGGCACATAATTGAAGCTCCTCATCTCAATCCTGAAGTCTCAACTTTGTAGGCTATGTTTGATGACGTCATATTCAGTGGTCGTTAACACGTTGCGCGCTCAACTGAGTAGCCAACTGGCTGGCTTATCTTCAACGTCCAGACAACCATCATCGTCGTCATGGGCAAATGCAAGTTTTCTGACAGCGGGGTGGAAGACCCAGCGATTAAGGACTGGCTCAGGCCTGTAGTAGGGAGTAACCAGCAGGCTTATTGTTCGGTTTGTACAAAAAAACATCAACGTCAACTGGATGGGAGCTAACGCATTTCGGTCACATGTGCAATCCACTAGACGTAAAAATGGAATGTGTGGTCCGTGAGAGCAGTTAACTCAACCATTCTCAACTTTCTGTGCTGCTGCACCACCACCACCACTGCAAACTAGTGCCATGGTACTAGCCAACGTTAGGGATCCAGCAACTGCGTCAGACCTCAGGGTGAGTATGGGCGCCACACCAACACTGCGCGCGGAGGCTGTGTGGTGTCTAAACACTGCAGTTAAACACCATTCATTGAACTCCAACAAAGGAATAGTGGAGCTGTTTTAAGAAATGTTTCCCAACTCTGACATCGCAAAGTCATTCACATGTGGTAAAGACAAAACCAGTTACATCATCAGATTTGGATTAGCATCCTTCTTCAAAAAAAAAGCTTGTTGATGGCATCAACAAGGCTGGGCCATTCGTCAAAAACAGCCCAGCTAATCACTAAATCCAATACACTCAGAAGGAGATACATAGAGAAAAAAGAGGAACTGGTTAAAATGGACAGAATTATTGAAGAAAAGGCCGTGCAATTAAGACACTTGTCATGAGATTGTTTTGCTCATGAGTTCATATTAGGCCTATAGAACATGTTCATGTTGAAATCAATAGCAATTCTACAGTTCATGCAGTGAATGCCAGCCAGTGTGCTGGAAATATCTCTTTATTGCACATTTTATGTCGTTTTTTAAATTTTTATTTACAAGGTGAAATAAATGTGCAATATGTGGTCAACGTCAGTGAGTCTCTAAATCTATTCTGTTGTGTATAGTGTTACATACAGTGCTTAACAAATTTATTAGACCACCTGTCATATTTGTCTCAAAGACCATCCAGCATCATGAAGTGCTTTAATGCAGACTCTTTCATTTTCAGTCAGCTCTCCACATTTTACCATTTTGAAAAGGAATGAGGGATTTCAAACTGAATTCACCCAAATTTGAGCCGGCTCACTGGGCTTCTCTGAGAAATTAGAAATTAATCAAGCATAACATTCAACCACTAAAACTCATTTTCCTGTTCAGGATTGCAAGTAAATAACTATAATTTGACATATTAATCAAGAAATTTTAATGTGCTTTACTATTTTTTCAGTTTTTTCTAAATCAGTAAATTTGAAAATTCACAGATAACAATAATAATTATATTTTAGCGTTAAAATGTGATTTGGGTTAAAGAGCTTCTACATATTGGTGTATTAACCATTGCAGAAACATAAAAATGATTTTGGTAATTACCAGTGCTGTTAATTTAGGGCAGCTGTGGCATAAACCTTACTTTTGTTAGGGTTAGGGTGGTCTAATAAATTTGTTAAGCACTGTATATCATCCAACTATATATTATTGAGATGACCTATGTGGATAAATTACATTGATAAACCAAGAGTTGGCCAGGAACCAGATTTGATTATCTGCAGCAGGCATGATCCGCTGCTGCAATCACAACATGATGGAGGAACTACCAACAGGTGATAAAACACGACTGATTTGAAGTCAGAAGTATGCTGTTGTACCTACCCTCCATTAATTTGAAGATGTGTCCAAAGACTTCATTTGCTTTAGACATGTCTCTGCTGTGCTTTTTAGGCTGTCTGTTCACACACAAGTCAAGAGAAGCCAAAAAAAGTGTCATAATGAATTGGATTTTTCAGCATGTAGTACACATTTCCCATTTGGTTTTTTTATATTCATAAGGTTTTTTTATAAGTTGCTATAGTATTGCAGTATTGTTTTTACTGGCACACATTTCGAGGAAATAGCAAAAATGGTATAAAGCATGTAGTTCATGAGTACAAATCCTTTTTTCACACTATAATCATCCAAACATCTTTCAGTTTTCTAGTTTTCCAGGTTTCTAACTAGCGGTGGAACAAAAAATCGATACACTGAAATATCGCGATACTTCCTGGCGTGATACTGTATCGATATTTTAAAATGCAGTATCAATATTTTATTAATTAGCTAATTATTCTCTTTGTTGGTGCGGTAGTTTGTGGTGTAATTTCACCCCCTGACCGCTAGTTGGCGGCAGGCATCGCCAGCTGGCAGTTGACTCTTGCCTCTTCTCTCTTGAGACAACGAGATCACGCGAGACTTCCGGTCTGCGTGAGCTGGTTGCTTGTACCCATAGATATCTATAGAACACTAGATACACCAGCGCGCTGTAGCAGCCTGCAAAGCGACGTGCCTACGTGGCGGCCATCTTGGCGGGGGCATCATTCTCATTAAAGGCAATGCATGTACATTGAAAATAAATCATAACTTGCTCATTTCTCAACCAATTTCCATGAGGTTTACTTTATTGTCAACGTCAAAACATGTGCTATTAATACAGAACATTTGATTAAAAAAAAAAAAAAACAAAAACGGAAAGGACTTTCTATCAGTGTAGCCTACAATTTTAGTTATTTTACTCTTTAAGTCCAGAGGTCTGGGAATCTTTTATGTTCAGCCATTATATATTTACAAATGTATATATATATAGACATATAGTTGTATGTTTAAAAATAGAAAGATAAATATATACATATATAGAAAATATGTTTTTAGATTGAAAAATTTAATTGTAAAGGTAATCAAATATTCATTTATATTAGTTTATTTGTCTCTCTCCCCCTCCTTATCTCTCTCCATATATATATATATATATATATATAAATATATATATATATATATATATATATGTTAATAGAAACAAACACACTGTGGAGATAGAATAGAATAGAGTTTATTGCCATTTGTACAAGTTAGAAACAGGTACATTGAAATTGTTGTGCGTGTCACTGATTAAATTGTAACACTTCACCTTGGACTTAAATAATGTATATAACTATACATATAACTATAACGTATATAACTTAACTACTACTAATAGTAGTGGTAGTTCACCAACCACTGCTGCTGATACTGGCACTGCTACAACTGGTAATACTATTACAAATGCTGATACTACTTCTATGACTCTAAAGGCTTTTTATACTACTACTGCTGATGTACATCTATACTACAGCTACTATTGATTGTCTGGTATTTGGCTGTCAAGCTGCTAGCTCGCGTTAGTATTTTTCTAGTAGCCAGGTAGTTACTGAAGCTCTCAACAAGATTTAATAATGAAAAAAGAGCCAAATACTATTTTTACCTATGAAAGGTTATTTCCAGTTTCCTTGTTTCAACCGTACGGTGTAGTGTGCAACCGTATGCAGCACAATGTGCAGGCATCCTTGTTGTTTTAGTTTTCGTGCCATCTACAACCATGGTAGGCCCCGACACTTTTGCCCCCACTAGCTTAGCCTAGGGGCGTGTCGTGTCTACTCTTCTATATATATCTATGGCTTGTACCTACCCAGCAGAGCGACTTCTGCTGCATTCATAGTGGATGTGTGGACTTATTTTGGCTTCCAAAACATTTAAGACAGCACAAACTTAGACAGTCGTTTGCAAGATATGCCACGCCAGAGTAAAATACTCAGACAACACAACGAATCTACGAGTTAGGCATCATCGCGTTAGCGCTACAGCTAACGGCTAACGTCAACAAACAAGCCCGTTGAAGCTACCACTGGTCTCTACTTGTGCTACCATAATCACAGTCGTTTTATTTGTAAGGACCTGTCCCATGTAGTGTCATTAAGAATGACGGCTTTGGTAACACAAGAAAGAAACACTGGCCTGTCAAGTCATGCCCTCCGCAAAACACATTCCATCAGTCCTTAAAGCTAGACGTGACGAACAGCTCGTCTCCCATAATCTCCCTCCACAAACACGTTATGTGATTACCAAAAAAAATGATATAATACGAAATATAAAAGACTGGAATACATTCACTCTATAATAATTTATTTCCCTTTTCTTAAAAAAAAAAAAATCACGGTAGCATTTTAATTCAGTGCAACAAATGGGAAAAATCCTCATCTTCAGCTTGTACAAAGATAGGTAAAATGATGCAGGACTTAATATTTTTTTTAAATATCTTAATTCTACATTGTTAAATTCCATATTAACTTAAAATTACATAAGTTAAATATATATATACTACACACATATGTATAGACTTTATGCACTTCATATTCAGTATTTAGCTCAGTCTGTCAAATTCTGTGAAATTGATATTAAATTGTTGTGAATAAACTGAGAAATCCTGCACCTGACCATTTTATAACTATTTTGTGTTCTCTGGTTAGACATATTTTGTGATGTATCATTATACAATTTTCTTGCAATATGTATCGATTATCGCAGTATCGCTTTATCGTGATAATATTGGTATCGTGGACCATGTATCGCGTATCGTATCGTGAGGTACCCTGTGATTCCCACCCCTACTGTAGACGCAGTCTCTGTCCAGTCAGAGCCAGATATATATTGTTACTGATTCTTTCAGTTCAATTGATTTAATCAAGTTCAATGGAACAGTCTCAAGATGTCATCAAAATCAACTGTCCCTTAAAAATCTTTCAGAAAATGATGTAAGTGTATAGAATTAGATCAAATCGTATCATTGGCTGAATATCGTAATATATATTATATTGTGACCTGAATATCGTGTATCGTATCGTGAGATTAGTGTATCGCTACAGCCCTATTTCTAACTCTATAAAGGCTGATGCACTGCTGTTAATAACTGTTGCAAAAATCATGGTGCTATAGAGAACAGTATTTTAGGCTCTTGATTTTTTTTAGTGCATCCTTTAGTTCCTTGATTAATGCTCTAAAACCATCAAGTGCAGGATTGTTGTTGTTGGTCTGGGAGTTATTCAGTTCTTTGCAGGGCCGAGCAGGGGCCCCCTCTCTCCCCTAGGATGCAGCCAACTTTTGGTGAAACAAAGGCCCTGTTCACATGGAAACGAAAACGCTATACTGCCGTTTCGTTTTGGAAAAGTTTTCTGTAAAGATGGGATCGTTTCAGGAAATATCCACGTAAACAAAGAACCACTGAAACGACTGAAAACGCTCTAGTACATATGCCAAGCCTCTATGTGGCGCTGTAACGCTGCCATGGAAATGCACCAGAGTAGAAGAAGAATATCACAGAAAACTAACACAAACTTCCATTTAGTTGACCTTCTGGTTGTTCTCCACGTTGGATTTAAGAAAATATGGTGTATGCGTTTCGCGGTGGTGGTAAAGGAGCATTAGATTTTTCTGTAAAAGCCACAACAAGCTCTGTAGCTTCTGAAGCTCGAACACAACCGTGTGGTCCGCTATTATTGTTTTGGCCTAACCCGCGCAGGCGCCTTAAGGGCGCTACGCTGTGTGTGACGTAATCGTTTCAAGAAAGATGCGGATAACAGTCCACATGGAGACGAAACGGTATTCGTTTACGGATTTATGCACTCTGGGACCCGGTTTCAAGAAGTATCGTTTACAGTCACCTGAAACGCCGTTTCCATGTGGATGATACGCCGATCCGACAAAAAACTTTTGCGTATACACCTGAATTCGTTTCTGTGTGAACGGGGCCAAAGGTTATCACAGCTCCCATCTCAGGGGCATGTGAGCCCAGTATTTCTTGATTTGGTGAATAAACAACTGTACAACAGCTCCAGATGTCCTGTTAAAATGTTGTGGACTGATAGACCCTCCTCTTCCTTTCTTTTTCCACGTGTGTACGAGTGGTTCATATTGTGCAATGTAAGCCACAGAAGAAAAGCCTGTATTTTCACAAAAACAGCACAAATATAACATACCTGAAGAGAGAGTGCCATCCCCTCTGAAATTCCCTCCCTCTGTGTTATGTTTATTGCATTGACATTTGGGTTTGTTGTGAATCTCTGCATGTGGACAAATGCACATTGGTTTGAGCATCAATTTGTGATGTTTCATTCTCTAAGGAACTCGCATTAGTCAGATGTTGTCTTTGAGTCTTTGCTGTACATCAGCTAATGAGTGTGTATGTTCTCGTGTTTGCAGGAAAGAGATAGCAGAGCTGCGAGGAGAACTGGACGAGGAGAGGCTAAAGAGAATGGCCCTGCAGGTAACATTGATTTTCTAAGTAAGACATGCTGAGCTGTCTACATTCATTATTTTCATTTGGTTGGACAAATATTGACATAACCTGCTCACTCTCAAAACCAAAGCTGCTACTTCTACTTTTATTCACACAACGTGCATAAGGGCTCTCTCACAAAGAAGCCTTACTATTTCAGTGTCCAAAGGTGAGAAACATACTAACCGCAAACTGATTCTCTTTTCAGCAGAAACCAGTGCCAAAATGCATTAGTCCACAGAGCAGATTGGCCCAAACAAGAACTAGAACACACAGAGCATCCAGTCAAGTTCAAAACACACCACAATTCCGAATCTCATCATTTTATTAACATTACGTTCCAAACTGTGGAACAAGCCACAGGTCATCAGAGGATCACAAAGGTAACACAATGCCATCAACGAGGGAGGAAAACTTTTCAGGTAGAAAACTGCAGGATTTTAGTCAAAAAATGGGCATAGTTTCTAGAAAACGGAAACTTTTTAATGTCCAGGAGAGCACATCCATGGTAGAAGCATTATTCACATTATATTGTGATTTTAAAACTAGTTAGCTTGTTCTGTTGCAGAAAAGCGACATCAACACTATATTATGCTCATTAGCTATATAAAGTTAGCTTGCAGTCGTAGATTTATGTTATGTCAGGGGTGTCTAATCTTTTTCCACTGAGGGCCACGTACAGAAATATATAAGTATAATATATAATATCAACAAGGTTAGGTATTAAAGTTTTTTAAACCGGTATGATGTAGGTTAAGATATGCTCATTGATTATGAACCAAGGCAAGGAGAGAAGCAGCAAAAACTCCAGAGCAGAGCAGGCATCAGTGACAGCTGAATGGCATTGATTAAGTCAGAAGCAGAATAAAGGAGGAGCTGGGGTGGAGGAGGGTTGCAAGAGGAGCGTGGCAAGGCAAGAGGAGTTCAAATGAGGTCTTGTGTAACTTTAGTTGATCTCAAATATAGCAGTGCTTGACTCCTCCGCCCGCCTGAACTAATGCTATACTGTTAATTTAATGGCTGACAAAGCTAATGGACAATAATTTCCAGGTTGATGGGGATACCAATCAGATTTCCAGGGGCCCTGTTTGGCCCTAGCTACCCCTGGCTCCAGCACTGGAATAATATTGGTATTGATATTTGCTGCTGTAACCCATCAGGGAGTTAGAAAACAAGATATTGTAATTATTTTGTTTGCCAATATATTTGCCATATACAGAGTTGTCTCAGTGGAATCACAAAAATCACACCAGTAAATTCCCCTTGTCAATATGTTTGTTTACAGAATTACCAAGGTAGCGCCGCCTTGTGTTGAAACTATGAAATACAGTACAGTCAAGCAAAAGCTTCATGTTCAAATGTGAGCCATATTTCATTTTATTTCTAGAATTTTCTGTGGGCCAATCAAAATTGGACCGCGGGCCGCATTTGGCCCTGGGACATAGTTTGGACACCCGTGTCTTATGTTGTCCCTTTAGAACCCATCACTGCCACCTGTACGATTCACATAACTGGCTTCAGTACAAATCAAGACGTCACTTTCACTGGATTCAGTTTATCTTCAAATGTGCTCACTCGAATTGTCCAGCTTCTTTTCAGAAATTACTTGTTCCATGCAGACCGCTCTCAATGGTTGTTGTGGGTACTCCATCAGAGGCCCTACAACCTGGAGTCATATATATGAAACATGTTTGATATTTATAATTCGGGGTCTGGGAGGCTACGACACAGTTTGGAGCTGTATAATAATCGTGTTGACACCACACACATAAAGATTATTCAGAAAAATTGTTGTTTGCTACGAGGCTCCACTCGGGATACACCCCATGATCGTCTTGCCTAAAATTGTGTGTGGCAGGCCTAAGACATTTACAGTGTCCCACCTTTTCTGTTCCCAGAATTTTAGAAGCAAATGGTCACAGGTCAGTCACTGCAAAGCCCCATGCGACCGGGATTATCTTCCCTGCTGACTGAAATCAGTCACCTCTCCATTATTTCAGGACTTCTTTATTTTCATACCTGAAACTAAATCTAAACCAGTGGAACCAGTAAACTCATCCCACGGCTCTCGAGCCACGTGTGGCTCTTTAGGGACCAGTTGTGGCTCTTTTAGGCTTACTTGGAGAAAAACAAACAAAAAAAAAACTTAACTAAAAACCTTTTATGAAGGTAAACACTGTCATTAGTAAAGATTCATTGTAGGTCACATCAATAATCTGTTTCCCACACAAAGAAGACAGGCTTTAACTTCCAAATTTAAATGTTTATTATTTTAAATCTGCATATTTTTACCGTCAGATGTCTTGTGTTCAAATTGAAACTTCCCATTTCCTCGTTTTAACTTTTTCTCCAGCCACTTCCTGCTGATGCTCTCTCACACCCAGATCTTATGACAATTACGCTAATGCGCGTCATCATCAACGAGCATGACACACACGGATCACATGTGGAGATAATGTCATATCTAATATCTAGTGAAAGTTTTCCAAACGTGGGTGTTTTATTTGATCTTTAATGCACTAATGATCATAAATATTGTCAAAAGAGCAGAAATATAAAAACAAAGCTCCAAAATGTGGCAGGGTGAAACAATGTGTCTGGAGAGCTGCAGGTGTGAAGCAGGGCTGGTTTTAGTCATTTGGAGGCCCAGGGCAAGGACCAATATGAGGCCCCTACCCATTTAACTAAAGAATTAATAACGAGTGGTAAAAAAAATTAGAAAGAATCTTTTATGTTAATAAAGCCACAGAACTCCAGTAAATACCCCAATGTGAGATATAAATACCCAAATAGCCAACCATAATTCATCAGCTCTTTGAAAAGCATCTCATAGCTCAAACTCAGCACATTCTAATATTTAAAAAATCTTTAGGCCAGGTGGAACTTTCATAATACTGGTGTTGGTCCAAAGACTGGTATCGCCAAAATTCCAAACTTTCAGGGAATGAAAAAAATGTATCTTTTAACATATTTTATTGCATTAAAATTGGTTAAAATGCACTGACAGATTTACAGGCTGACCAATAGTACTGATTTATAAAAACAAATTAAAATTATAAAAAAATTGAGATACAAGGTTGTAGCCTGATGTCAGTGATAAATGAATTAATATATGCTCATTATCAGTGACAGATTGTTTATGCTGACACTATACAGACATTTGTATCCCATTTAACCTCATAATTATCCACCAATTCACAGTTTAATTTCATGTCAACTACAGATTAACTGATCTTTTATCTACCTCACATCCTCGGTTTGGATTGTGGCTCTCGCTAAAGTATTTTTTATACAATGTGGCTCTTTGGTAGAATAAGGTTGAGTACTACTGCTCTAAACTGCATTTTGCTTATTAGCTATAAAGGGTTAGCCTGCGGTTCAGTAAAAGTTATAGCCTCTTTGTATTAACACAACATCACATTGTAAATATTTGAAACGTTTTCTCTCCCATATGTTGAGTATTTTTGGGGTTGTTGTGGGGTCAACCTGCCAGGGTCATCCACAGAGTTGAATCTAAAAAAGGCATTTTTTATGACAATGGCACCCTCAGGCACACTACCAACCATGTTGAAATAATCAGATTAAGGTCCTAATTTTGCCATGACACTCTGAGAAGACTTTCACGGGGAAAAGTTTCCAAACTGGAAGTGGCCTATGATGGATCAGTGGACCAATCAAAGCCTTTCTTTCTTTCCCTTCTTAAATGAACTTACACAGGCATTAAGTTGTTTTTTATTTGTTGAGAG
This sequence comes from Cheilinus undulatus, assembly GCF_018320785.1. Classification (NCBI taxonomy): domain Eukaryota; kingdom Metazoa; phylum Chordata; class Actinopteri; order Labriformes; family Labridae; genus Cheilinus; species Cheilinus undulatus. Next base: position 1,342,843 of record NC_054878.1, read on the forward strand.
AGTTTAGTTTTTAGTTTTTAGATGAGGCCGAAGTATCCATGATAATCAACTTTATTATTAAGAAGTCGTTTGAGAACAGTTTTGGAATCAAAGTTTTCAAAGAATCCTACAAATCCCATAATGCAACTCAAAGACTCTTTAATGTAAGGATGATTTTTTTCTACTGTAGCGGTTACAGCGCCATCATATTTCCATCCTCCTTTCAGAGAGCCGTCATTCACACGTATGTTACTGATGATCTTCCTGTGTTTGTTTGCAGATGGAGATAGAAAAACTAAAGCGGACTGTCCACTCGACGTGAAGCTTGCTCACCAATCAAATATGAGCCTCAGAGTCGGCTGCTGGCCTGTTCACCAGTGAGAGTTGGGCGATGGGACGAACACGTAAATGGATGGAGAAAGGGTGGAATATTGGATGAAACTTAAGCACAATTCTTTCAGTGCTCTTCAAAACTAAACTCTCCTGATATTTGTAAAATTTACATTTTGCACATATATTTTTTTCAAGCTAGATGTAATTTAGTCACAGATGTATATGTTTCTCTTTTGACTTTCACTTAATTTTGCCAACACAAAAACTGAGGCCTTACTTCAAATGATTGAGCAGAGTTTCGGGCTCTGCCACAGCTCTCCCCTTCGCTTTGGTGTTCCTTGAGGGGAAACATGCTCTCTGTACTACTGACTTTGTGTAAAGCTGGGGACTTCTGCTGTCCTCACTTAGTTTTCTTTCTCAGATTTTTAATGATGCACAGATATTTGTGATTTTTTTTATTAAGAAGCTGTTTAATTTCCTTTAAAATCTTTCAATCCTAAATTGAATTATTTTCATGCTGACATGCTCCTGTCAGCAGTACTCAACTCCACAGCTGCAGCGCTTGTTGATTTTTGTCTTTTCTATGGTTTCTTGCATTCCTATCCAGGGTTACACTACTGTGCCTCTTATAAACTGAATTATATAAGGTGTCTGTAACGGGAGATTACTGTATACCATGATGGTGTCTGGAAACGTTGCAGCATGATATTGTATATCTATATTTTTTAAGTCTACTGACATGCCTAGTCAAATACTAATAAGAAAGCCTCTTCTAGGCTGATATATTCTATTTTTGTCAAACCTTCTCTTGCTGGGATTATTCTCAGAAATATAGCCAGAACTCAGATTGAGTCCATATACAAACTAGGTTGCCGACCAACTCCATGGCATGTTTATCATAAAAGTAGCCTGGTTGTAATCATCTCTGCAACCGTCTCAGCCTTTTCAGTTTTAATCTGGCAAAAAAAAACTCTTGATACCTATCCTGAGCCCAGTCTACCTCTCTTGTTCATTCTCTAAACCCTTTTTAGGAACCCTCTGTTCATGCTCCGTAACATTTACCCTGTCATTTTTTTGAATGTCTGTCTTCTCGTCTACGTCTCGCCACATTCCAAGTACACAGGTGGAGCTTACTGGAAGCACTAACAATGACATAAACTCACATTCTCTCTCTATCCTAAATGGCTGAAGATGAATGAAAGTGTTTGAAGCCCCGTGTGTAGAATCTTTATGCGAATATATTTTCCTACAAACTGATGCTCAGAGGTCTTGTATGTAAAAAAAAAAAAAAAAAAAGAGACAATCCTGCGTGTCTGTAGCTCTCTGTTTAGCCGGTGCAATCAGCTGATGAATTACTGTCAGGTAATTGTTTGGTCACGCTGTAATGTGCTGAATAATTTTGTGTAGATTGCCATGAAATTTTTTGCAGTCATAGTCCACAAAGACAACATAATTGGTCCCTGGTTTTATGTGTTGCCCCCAACCCAGCGAAAGTGTTGTATCTTAGAGTGCCTGGCTCGTCACACAGCTGGATAATCTCACTTAATGTGGCCATGTGTACATCCACGTCACTGCAGCAGAGCCAGCAGCACTTTACTTTGAAGCAGGCTTTTACACCCTGCCTGAGTTAGCTCTGTAAAATGCCCTCATGACCAATGACTTTCCCATCAGCCTCAGAGGTTAATCACCTCTGGGAGCTGGCAAATGTTTGCACAGTACCAATCCAAACGTGTTTGACTAAAATCAACCACACCTGTCAAGTATCTGCATTAGGGATGTGTGCTATCATAAGTTATTGGTAAATGTTTTAGGCAGTAAATCTGCCTACATCAACCGTAAATATTGGCCGTATGAACAAATTAGTTGGTGAAGTTTTAGGCAGGACTAACAGCCCTACTTTAGCTACAGTCTTATTCTACATTCATCATCATTCCTTACACTTGAAATTATTTTTAAGGACTGAAATGTGCTAATTTGTTTATCCTCAAACTTTAAAATGTGTTTCAGGTCTGAGCTACATCCAAATATCTGTTGATATCCATATCTGCAATATTTGTTTAGTAAATATCGGCATATCGGATATTGGCAAAAATCCAATATTGTACATCCTTAATCAGCCTCTGTAATGTTGCTACAAAATCTTTTAGATTGACTTAAAGGGGACATATTATGCAAAAATCCTTTTTTCAGGCTTTTTAACAGCAATACGTGCCTCTGGCCTGTCCACAATCCCCTCAAGTACCAGAAAAATCCATTCCCCCTCTCTTTTTCTCCACCTTTTAGAAAATGTGTGCTAAAACAAGCAGTTCTCAGATTTTCCCCTCATGATGTCATGTGTTGAGTTAGCCCCGCCCTTGGGGTTCGGTTGGCCCTCCCTGCTTGGAAGAAAGTTCCACCCTCCTCCCCTGATCCTCCTCTCAGCTGGCAGGATCAGGAGAGCCACATCCATTTCCCGTGAGGGGCGTGATCAGGGGCAGAGTCAGACAGCTCAGTAACATTTAAAGCCACAGATACAGAAACAGCTGGTTCTGAGCAGGGCTGAAACTGAGGGGGTTTTTAGACATGCAAAAATCCAACACTGGAGTGTTTTTTCAGCAATACAATTCACAGGCATGTTTCGGGGCCCTCTGAGACCGATATAAACTTGTCTTAAAAGGGTAAAATGTGTCCCCTTCAAAAAAAAAAAAAAAAAAAAAAAGTTGATTTACAAAAACCTCTGCTTCTAGTTTACTTGCTTCTCTACATTGTCTATATAACCATATTGCTGTCAAGCAGTTAAAAAAAATCTAATTAATTACAGGCTTTGATAAATTAATGGTGACTGATTTGGTATAGGAATGCATCACAGGTGGATTTAATGTATAAACCTGTTTGTGATTAGTTAAATATAAATGTATGTTAATACACTATCTTTGTCTTACTCTGCATTATATAGAGGGAATTCACTGTACACTTGTATTTGATATAGTGCTCTTTGCAGTTGTCATCCCTGTATCCTTCAAGTTTATATCATGTTATTTTGACAGCCCTAATAAAACATGTTTTTATACAAACACACCCTGTAAAGGCTTCTCAGACCAAGATGGTCTCTGAGTCACAGATGTTATCATTAAAACACACTTGTAAGAGCCCCTCACTAAAGACAAGGTCAAACTGAAAATCATATTTTAGAAGCATGTTAGCACTGAGCTCAAGTTACAAACCAGAGCCTGTTTCAGACTGGCAGCGTGTTTTGCTCCATGCATGTCTGCTACGGTGTGCAGTCATGGCTTTCATACCAGGCGCGTGTGCTCCCTGCTGTCACAGCCATCTTGCTCCACAAGTTTTAGCTCTCTACAAGTGACCTGATTCACTAAATAGCTGAAGGAGCAGGGAAAGTTCAGAATTAAATTATTCTGTATAAGAAAAGGGAATTTCACCAGGACAGTGCTAAACCAGGAATTCACTTTAAAATGTACAAAGAGGAAACATTTTCTCAGAGGTGTGGAAACAAAAAGCTTCGGCTTCAGCTTTAGAAAACAGCTCAATGAGGCAGACAGATTTCAGCTCGTCTTCATCAGGGTCATCAAGACTGCAAACGTATTCTACCAATGTTGACACATATCTACTCAAACGAGGTAAATATGGCTCAGAGAGACGTGCACGGCTCCCAGAGAAAATCCAGGCCCTCTTTTCTCTCGATTCTCACGTTAGACAGACCTATCAGGTGTTTGAGCACTGATGCAGACAGTTATAAAGCTCTGACTTGTTAACATTCAAACAAATGAAAGTCTGTCTGAAACGGGCTGTGCTGAGCTGCTAGTACAGCTCATTCTCAAGCCTTCTTTGAAACCAACTGAGGCAGTCAAATCCTACCCACCTAGAGGCTTTTAAGCATAGTATTAATGCTTCAAAAAAGAAAGTAGGTTGCATTTATACATAACTCTTTCCCTTAGAAACATCTCGTCTTTATTCAACTCATTCTTCAGTTGCTAAATTGAACGTTAAGATTTGAGCAGCAGGGATGGTGAGCACAGTCAGGTTTATGCATGGCAGTAGAATGTAAGCTTTTCACTGAAGCCCTAAGCTCTGAATGTACAATGTGTTTCTTGTTATCTCATGCTGACATACTTTTGAGAAACTGAAACTAATTCAGTAAAAAGGTGTAACCTCTCTAGTCTCCATGGATCAGTGATAGGAATGCTTCAGCCCAGACCTTCAGTCAAAATATTTACTGCAGGTTTCATTTCCAGTTTTAAATATTAAAGAACTGTAAAATCCACTCCTGTGTACCAAGTAACTTATTAAAGTTTTTTTTTTTTTTTTTTAATATTGTTCAACATATCTCACGGATGTCTTAAGTCTTTGCTTTTTAATCATCCTCAGGCTTTGGCTCATGTGTTTGATGTGTGTGTGTAAATGCTTTGGTGGCATTGCTCACAAACGATCAACTGTGACTATGGTGATCATTTCTGGACTCAAGAGTGCTTTGACCAAGTTTATAATGTGTATATCTGACCTTACTTGCTCATGGCACTGATGCAATATTTTTATACCTTAACTTTCTTTCAGCACAGTATGGCTGGGCAGCGTATAATCACATTATGGGAGAGCGGGTCCAGTGGATTTTGGTGAAAGCTCTTCATGTAATATCTGTAATGTGGCTTTATGTCCACGTTTTGTACATTCCAGAGTTTGACACCATGAAAATATCCGTGCACATTTATAACAGTTTGTTTACAAAAGCTGTATCCTTGCATGAGCTGAGATTCTTCTAAAAATTGAATAAATATCTTTATTCACTGTCAGTGACTCTTTTCTTTTATTGTGCTTCTTCAAGAAAGTCTACAGTGGTGCCAAATGAGGGTTCTGTTCTTCGTCCAAATCTTTGTCAAGGGGGGAAACTGGACTTCAGCGCTGAAGAAACCTTTTGGAGGAGAGGCAAAACATCTTCAAGAACCTTTTCCAAGTCCAGCTGTCCCCCTAGATGAAGATTTAGATAACCATGAACCAGATGAAATGAACCTGAACGGACATTCTGTACCTGAAGTTTTAGAAAAGTCAGTCATACTTAGTTTGAATCAATGAGTGGGAAATATCATGTCTTCAGAGGAGGTGAGTTTGTGAGGAAATGCTGTTCACAGTTAGATCAGCCCTTGGTGGTTGATTTAGCATTGTTCTGGGTTGTTGTGATAAAATGTAAGTTTAGCTGAAAGCAAAGCCTGATTACGAATCTCAAATCTAAGAAGTGGGGATGTACTTTAAGTACTTCAACAATAAGGGTCTGTAGTCTTCAGACTAGTACAAACCTTAACTTTGAGAATGTTGGGTTGTTCTGCTTCAGCCCTGGAATAGTTACCAAAGGAAAGCCATGAAGCGCACAGGCAGCTCTGATGGTTCCTCAGTGAGGTTGATCACTGTAGCGCTGCCTCTCCACCTTTCTCAGGAATAAGTTAAGGTTGATTGGGTGTATGACAATCTGACTTGTAGAAGGCAGCAAGTTGGATTCAGAACACAACAGAAAGATGATCTCTGATGATGCTGCCTAACAGCGGTGGATAAGCAGAAGATCAATGTTCACTAGTGAAGTCCTAATCTGTTCATCATGACTTCAGTGCTATGCTTAATGGACATTTCTATCTCAACATACATTAAGTGGAGTTCTGCTTTCCAAAAATCATGGCACAAGTATTTAAATTAGTTAAGATAAGATGAGATATTCCTTTATTAGTCCTGCAAAAGAAAATTCTAAATTTACAGCAGCAGTGGTGAGAGGTGTAAACCAAGCTTTGAGCTGTCTGAGAAGCCCAGATCTTCAGTTAGACTGTTTTAATTTGAAGGGACAGGAAATGGCACAGAAAAACAAAACAAGCATCTGAAAGCTTCTAATCAAAAACAACCTCTATAAAAACAAACACAGCCCTGACCTTTGGTAGTTTACTGGAAGCAGACTCGGACTTGGACTAGACTGTGACCAGTCCACCTTAAGGGTCAACTCCTCTGTCTTACCTTACTGTCTTTGCTTTGATGCAAAGCGAGAGTTGAAATTAAATAATTTGATATTTGAAGTGATTATCATTAATATTTTGATAAAGAATCAGTTGTTTAAATGTTTTTTGTGTTTGTACATTTGATTCCGTACCTAAAAATGTGTTTTCCAGTAAAAAAAAAAAAAATATATATATATATATATATATATATATACACTTTTTAAAACTGTACTGGTGCATCTCAGTAAATTAGAATATCAAAAACATAATTTATTTCAGTAATTCAATTCAAAAAGTGGAAATTCATGTATAGTTTCATCCTACACAGACTGATGTATTTCAAGCCTCTATTTCTTTTAGTTTTGATGATTATGGCTTACAGAAATTTAGTGTCTCAGAAACTTAGAATATTGTGAAAAAGTTCAATATTGTAAAGCCATGGTGTCACAGCCTAATCAGCTAATGAACTCCAAACACCTGCAAAGGTTTCCTGGCCTTTAAATGGTCTCTCAGTCTGGGTCAGTAGCTACACAATCATGGGGAAGACTGCAGACTGGACAGATCTCCAGAAGACAGTCATTGACACCCTCCACAAGGAGGGTAAGCCACAAAAGGTCATTGCCAAAGAAGCTGGTTGTTCACAGAGTGCTGTATCCATGCATATTCAGAGAAAGTTGAGTGGAAGGATAAAGTGTGGTAGGAAAAGGTGCACCAGTATGAGTGAGAACTGCAGCCCTTAGAGCAGGCTTTTTCAATTAGTGACCCAGGGCCAGTGTAGATGTGTGCTAGGTTTGTCATTTCTTGACTGTGGTCATGGCTTTCCAATAATGTTGGAGAGAATGCAGAACTCTAGGCATGTTCTATATTTGAGTTGGCCTCATTGCTCCTTGATTATAATAGAAGATCTCACATGATAAAGTTGTCAAAGATGAGGTGGTAATCATTGATAATAGGTCTACATCATCTTTAATACACATTTTTCTTAAACTGCATGTTTCTATTATTAATAAGTTTGTGGGAGAGGGGCAGTGGTTATCTACAATATTCTACACCCACTGGAGTTAACTGTATTACAATGATTAGTGAGGACACACCAGAGTTAGTGTGGTATGGTAGAGCTGATTTTTAAACACCGACGCTTGAGTAGAGTACTATCAACACTATTCAGAGTTCACCAGTGTAAATTTTAACACCATTCAGTGTTGGAGTAACACTGGTTCAGTGTAAAAAAAAGGAACACTCAAAAGACTGGACACATGTAAACACTTTTCTAGTGTTAGATTAACACTGAGAGTGTTAAATCTATCACTAGAAAAGCATATATAAGTGATATCTAAATGATATTCTAATTTTCTGAGATACTGAGTTTTGGGTTTTCATCAGCTGTTGTTGACAGCCTATTTTCCATGACAAAAACTAGACTAAGACTAACAAAAATAGATCTGTGATGGCTATACTAGACTAAGACTAACAAAAATAGATCTGTGGTGACTAAAACTAGACTGAGACTAACAAAAATAGATCTGTGGTGACTAAAAATAGACTGAGACTAACAAAATAGATCTGTGATTAAAAGAACTAGACTGAGACTAACAAAAATAGATCTGTGATGGCTATACTAGACTAAGACTAACAAAAATAGATCTGTGGTGACTAAAAATAGACTGAGACTAACAAAATAGATCTGTGATTAAAAGAACTAGACTGAGACTAACAAAAATAGATCTGTGATGACTCAAACTAGACCAAGACTAACAAAAATAGATCTGTGATGACTCAAACTAAACTGAGACTAACAAAAATAGATCTGTGACGACTAAAACTAGACTGAGACTAACAAAAATAGATCTGTGATGACTAAAACCAGACTGAGACTAACAAAAATAGATCTATGATGACTAAAACTAGACTGAGACTAACAAAAATAGATCTGTGATGACTAAAACTAGACTGAGACTAACAAAAATAGATCTGTGATGACTAAAACCAGACTGAGACTAACAAAAATAGATCTGTGATGACTCAAACTAGACCAAGACTAACAAAAATAGATCTGTGATGACTAAAACTAGACTGAGACTAACAACAATACATCTGTGATGACTAAAACCAGACTGAGACTAAAAAAAATAGATCTGTGATAAAAAGAACTAGACTGAGACTAACAAAAATAGATCTGTGATGACTAAAATCAGACTGAGACTAACAAAAATAGATCTGTGATGACTATACTAGACTGAGACTAACAAAAATAGATCTGTGATGACTATACTAGACTGAGACTAACAAAAAAAGATCCGTGATGACTAAAACCAGACTGAGACTAACAAAAATAGATCTGTGATAAAAAGAACTAGACTGAGACTTACAAAAATAGATCTGTGATGAAAACAATTAAACTGAAACTTGCAACAATAGATGTGCAATGATTCAAACTAAACTGAGACTAACAAAAATAGATCTGTGACGACTAAAACTAGACTGAGACTAACAAAAATAGATCTGTGATGACTAAAACCAGACTGAGACTAACAAAAATAGATCTATGATGACTAAAACTAGACTGAGACTAACAAAAATAGATCTGTGATGACTAAAACTAGACTGAGACTAACAAAAATAGATCTGTGATGACTAAAACCAGACTGAGACTAACAAAAATAGATCTGTGATGACTCAAACTAGACCAAGACTAACAAAAATAGATCTGTGATGACTCAAACTAGACCAAGACTAACAAAAATAGATCTGTGATGACTAAAACCAGACTGAGACTAAAAAAAATAGATCTGTGATAAAAAGAACTAGACTGAGACTAACAAAAATAGATCTGTGATGACTAAAATCAGACTGAGACTAACAAAAATAGATCTGTGATGACTATACTAGACTGAGACTAACAAAAAAAGATCCGTGATGACTAAAACCAGACTGAGACTAACAAAAATAGATCTGTGATAAAAAGAACTAGACTGAGACTTACAAAAATAGATCTGTGATGAAAACAATTAAACTGAAACTTGCAACAATAGATGTGCAATGATTCAAACTAGACCAAGACAAACAAAAATAGATCTGTGATGACGAAAACTATACTAAGACTAACAACAATAGATCTGTGATGACGAAAACTATACTAAGACTAACAACAATAGATGTGCGATGATTCAAACTAGACTAAGACTAACAAAAATAGATCTGTGATGACTAAAACCAGACTGAGACTAACAAAAATAGATCTGTGATAAAAAGAACTACACTGAGACTAACAAAAATAGATCTGTGATAAAAAGAACTAGACTGAGACTGACAACAATAGATCTGTGATAAAAAGAACTAGACTGAGACTAAGAAAAATAGATCTGTGATGAAAACAATTAAACTGAAACTTACAACACTAGATGTGCAATGATTCAAACTAGACCAAGACAAACAAAAATAGATCTGTGATTAAAAGAACTAGACTGAGACTAACAAAAATAGATCTGTGATGACTCAAACCAGACTGAGACTAACAACAATAGATCTGTGATAAAAAGAACTACACTGAGACTAACAAAAATAGATCTGTGATGACTCAAACCAGACTGAGACTAAAAAAAATAGATCTGTGATAAAAAGAACTACACTGAGACTAACAAAAATAGATCTGTGATAAAAAGAACTAGACTGAGACTGACAGAAATAGATCTGTGATAAAAAGAACTAGACTGAGACTGACAAAAATAGATCTGTGATGACTAAAACTATACTAAGACTAACAACAATAGATGTGCGATGATTCAAACTAGACTAAGACTAACAAAAATAGATCTGTGATGACTTTACTAGACTGAGACTAAAAAAAATAGATCTGTGATGACTATACTAGACTAAGACTAACAAAAATAGATCTGTGATGACTAAAACTAGACTGAGACTAACAAAAATAGATCTGTGATGACTATACTAGACTAAGACTAACAAAAATAGATCTGTGATGACTAAAACTAGACTGAGACTAACAAAAATAGATCTGTGATGACTAAAACCAGACTGAGACTAACAAAAATAGATCTGTGATAAAAAGAACTACACTGAGACAAACAAAAATAGATCTGTGATAAAAAGAACTAGACTGAGACTAACAAAAATAGATCTGTGATGACTCAAACCAGACTGAGACTAACAAAAATAGATCTGTGATGACTAACACCATACTGAGACTAACAAAAATAGATCTGTGATGAAAAGAACCAGACTGAGACTAAAAAAATAGATCTGTGATAAAAAGAACTAGACTGAGACTGACAAAAATAGATCTGTGATGACTGAAACCAGACTGAGACTAACAAAAATAGATCTGTGATGACGAAAACTATACTAAGACTAACAACAATAGATGTGCGATGATTCAAACTAGACTAAGACTAACAAAAATAGATCTGTGATGACTTTACTAGACTGAGACTAACAAAAATAGATCTGTGATAAAAAGAACTAGACTGAGACTAACAAAAATAGATCTGTGATAAAAAGAACTAGACTGAGACTAACAAAAATAGATCTGTGATGACTAAAACCAGACTGAGACTAACAAAAATAGATCTATGATGACTAAAACTAGACTGAGACTAACAAAAATAGATCTGTGATGAAAAGAACCAGACTGAGACTAAAAAAATAGATCTGTGATAAAAAGAACTAGACTGAGACTGACAAAAATAGATCTGTGATGACGAAAACTATACTAAGACTAACAACAATAGATGTGCGATGATTCAAACTAGACTAAGACTAACAAAAATAGATCTGTGATAAAAAGAACTAGACTGAGACTGACAAAAATAGATCTGTGATAAAAAGAACTAGACTGAGACTAAAAAAAATAGATCTGTGATGACTAAAACTAGACTGAGAGTAACAAAAATAGATCTGTGATAACTGAAACTAGACTGAGGCTAACAAAATAGATCTGTGATGACGAAAACTAGACTAAGACTAAAAAAATTGAACTGTGATGACTAAAACTAGACTGAGACTAACAAAATAGATCTGTGATGACTAAAACTAGACTGAGGCTAACAAAATAGATCTGTGATGACGAAAACTAGACTGAGAGTAACAAAAATAGATCTGTGATAACTGAAACTAGACTGAGAGTAACAAAAATAGATCTGTGATAACTGAAACTAGACTGAGGCTAACAAAATAGATCTGTGATGACTAAAACTAGACTAAGACTAAAAAAATTGAACTGTGATGACTAAAACTAGACTGAGACTAACAAAATAGATCTGTGATGACTAAAACTAGACTGAGACTAACAAAATAGATCTGTGATGACTAAAACTAGACTGAGGCTAACAAAATAGATCTGTGATGACTAAAACTAGACTGAGAGTAACAGAAATAGATCTGTGATGACTAAAACTAGACTGAGACTAACAAAATAGATCTGTGATGACGAAAACTAGACTGAGACTAACAAACTAGATCTGTGATGACGAAAACTAGACTGAGAGTAACAAAAATAGATCTGTGATAACTGAAACTAGACTGAGAGTAACAAAAATAGATCTGTGATAACTGAAACTAGACTGAGGCTAACAAAATAGATCTGTGATGACTAAAACTAGACTTTAAAAAACAAAAATAGATCTGTGATGACTAAAACTAGACTAAGACTAAAAAAATTGAACTGTGATGACTAAAACTAGACTGAGACTAACAAAATAGATCTGTGATGACTAAAACTAGACTGAGACTAACAAAATAGATCTGTGATGACTAAAACTAGACTGAGGCTAACAAAATAGATCTGTGATGACGAAAACTAGACTGAGAGTAACAAAAATAGATCTGTGATAACTGAAACTAGACTGAGAGTAACAAAAATAGATCTGTGATAACTGAAACTAGACTGAGGCTAACAAAATAGATCTGTGATGACTAAAACTAGACTGAGGCTAACAAAATAGATCTGTGATGACTAAAACTAGACTGAGACTAACAAAATAGATCTGTGATGACTAAAACTAGACTGAGGCTAACAAAATAGATCTGTGATGACTAAAACTAGACTGAGAGTAACAGAAATAGATCTGTGATGACTAAAACTAGACTGAGACTAACAAAATAGATCTGTGATGACGAAAACTAGACTGAGACTAACAAAATAGATCTGTGATGACGAAAACTAGACTGAGAGTAACAAAAATAGATCTGTGATAACTGAAACTAGACTGAGAGTAACAAAAATAGATCTGTGATAACTGAAACTAGACTGAGAGTAACAAAAATAGATCTGTGATAACTGAAACTAGACTGAGAGTAACAAAAATAGATCTGTGATAACTGAAACTAGACTGAGGCTAACAAAATAGATCTGTGATAACTGAAACTAGACTGAGGCTAACAAAATAGATCTGTGATGACTAAAACTAGACTGAGAGTAACAAAAATAGATCTGTGATGACAAAAACTAGACTGAGACTAACAAAAATAGATCCGACTAAAACTGAGAAAACTAATTTTTTTTTTCATCAAGATGGCTAAAACTAGACTAAAATGGGATGGAGTTTTTGTCAGACATTTTAAATCAGTGATATTTCTCCACTGTGGGTAAATCTGTCAAACACAATGCAGCTGTTTCTGTCTAATAAAATTCTCTGTATAGATGGATTATGTCTTATTGTTTATTCAGTCATACTCTGCACTTAGATAAAGGCTTGAATCACAGTAAATAGTATGATGGCATAATATATGAGAAAATATGAGTAAAATTAAAAATATCTGACATGACGTGTTTGAAAACATCACGTCACTAATACATCAGCACCGCTTTTACACAAAATTGTAACATTTTTAAAAATATTATTTAAGTTCAACTACTCAAACTTGTATTACCACATTACAGACACATCTGTGATCTCCTGATTGGTCAGTAGAGATAGTTTTAGAGATAGTACACTGCAATCAGGGGTGTAATTCCTGCAGATGTGTATCAGTAATGCTGGGGCAGTTGTTCTTCAGGCTTTAGCCTTATGCAAACTGTGTTTTCAATGACACAACCATCCTCCACAACCAATGGGAGCCAGTGTTGTGCATAAGCAATAAAACGGTTAACTTTCCAAACCTGAACGTGAGCGTAGTTCAGCCAGAGTCCGCTGGGTCTTCACTGGGTCTTTCAAAGTAAAAGCTCGGTACTTTTATTCTGACGGGATGGTTCTTTAGTTGTTGCAGTAGCATGCTTCGATTTTAAATTTTCCTTCTGTCTCCACTCCATGAAAATGCTTTAAAGACATCTCATCATAACAGACATTAACTCATGTGATCTCCATTTTGTGAGTAGTTTTTGTGAGTTTTCACTAGTCTTATAGGGGGTTTTCAGACAGACACAGTTCTGGTTCTGGCTCTGGTTCTGTCCTGGAGTCTCAGAACCTTGGTGCTTTCTGGTGAACCAGCCGCATTCACACCAGTTTGAGCAGAACCAAAGTGGGAGGACAGGATGGAGATGTATCACCACGTCCTGCTCCACTTTTGCCCAAGTCTTTCCTGCAGTCCTGCAGTATTCCTTCATTAGTTTCTTGAGTTCATTAATTATTTGGTCTGGTGTTCAGGTGAACCCAGCCTTCGCTATCTCTTCCGGAAGTTCGGCATAAAACTTGCCTCTCTGTGTACTTCTCCACCTTCACCTGGAATTCTGTCGATGCCCAGATCACAACCAAATATTTTGTATTGCAGATCACTTTTTCTTAATTTTCTTTTCTTCTTCACATCTAGAATGTGACACGCCCACTGATGATGTCACAGTTCCCAACAAAGAACCAACTGTTCTTGGTTCCATCTGAGAACCAACTTTTCAGGTTCAGAAACAATTTTTTCCTAGTTTAAACACGTTCAAAATTTAGGTTCAGAGACTGGAACCAGCACGGAGCCCTGCCGGTCTGAAAGGCTTAGTGACCCCCAGTCTTTGCAAAGTCCTAGTCTGAGACCAAAAACTCAGCAAGTTGCTGAAAGATTGTCTTTAGATGTGAAAGGGTCTCTTTTCAGAGTCTTCTTAAAGTTTTAGCCCAGTCCTCTGGTGTAAGGCTGGCATTCAGCTCTCTGTGTCTGTTTTAATAAAGTTCTTATCAGAAATCACAACCAAGTCGAACCAAAAGGACAGACAACTCTCAGAGCTGCTTTGCACACACCTTTGTACTTTTCTGTATCTAAAAGGAACCAAAAGTTCGGAGCATCATGGCGGCCTTAGAGATGTCTCAACAGAGTAAGAGTTCCCATCTCTACCTCACCAGCATCCAAGCTGAATGTTGCACTCATTGCTGGTGATGCAGGCACGTCCACTTTGCAAAGGATTTGAAATAAAGAGTAAGACATGGCTGCATCTGGTCAAAGTCTGTTTATGAATTGATGCTATCTTTTAGCCTCTGACACAGAGAGACTGTTATTTAACACTGAGAAAAAGTTCTGCTGTTTTTTCCTCTTAAATGCTCAGAGAAACAAAAAGGCTTTTACAGAACTGATCACGTCAGAAACAACAACTACTACTTTAGGACTAGGTGGAACTATCAAGGGATTGTTCCACCTAATCCTAAAACAGAATTAATAGAAGAAATAAGTTAAAGGTGGATTTATAAATAAATCATAAATCAGTTTATCGTTGCTGCTCTGCTTGTCTCTCAGTCCTTCAGCTGTGGTTCAGCAGGACTCTGGCTCTGCTTCAGGGTTTCACCTGTTTGGAGGTTTTTCCTCACCACCATCTTTGCTAAATGTTGGCCAACACAGAGTAGAGTCTAGACCGGCCCTCTTTGGAAAATGTCTTTAGAAAACGGTTCTGAATGTGTTGTACAGTTAAAGCTGAAGTGACTGATTAATACTGATAACGTCTCCTGTTTCAGATCAGCTGTTCCACTGTGTTAACTGACCAGGATGGATCAGAAAAATGGTCTAATATCACTTTGTTTGGTTGTTGTGTTTTTCATCTGTGGACACTGAAACAGTTAGGTCTCTTTAGCGTTGTGATCCGGTTCCCTGTGAGGGAGTTCTTCATGTGTGAATGAGTGCAGATGTGGCAGCTTTGGTTTTTAGCTGTGAGCAGGTCATTTACTGAGATACTGTAAATATGAATTGGCACTCTGTGGGGCAACTGTTTATTTAAAATTATATAGATATATAATATTTTATCTTCTTCTTACTTAACCTTATCTTTATGTAGCAGATGATAAGGTTGCAACCTATGAATTTCACTAAAACACTCATTTCTGGTTCTATTTTATGTTCAGTCATTTTCTTCTCCCCTCTCTCGCCTGTGTTTTTGGAGCCTTAGTGTGCATGTGAATGCGTAGCGACATCGGTACATGCGCGTGCAGCACTGGCTCTGATCAAAGCTTTTACCAGCATGATCAGAGAGAGATGTGCGCTGCAGCCAGAATCACACTGAGGATTTCTGTATATTTCTCCTATGAACACAGAGCTACGAAAAGTAAAGATCCAGAAAACATGCTTCGTTTCCTGTGTGGTTACTAAACAAGTGCAGAACACAACACAGAGGACGAGCACTCACGCATGGGTTACGTTTAGCCTGCATACTCTTATGCCCATAAGACTTGGACCAAACACAGCTGTATAATCCCTTTGAATTTTCAGATGCTCTGCACTTTGAGCAGAATCTCACTGATTAGAATAAGGCCCCCAACCTTGAAGCAACCTCGGCCTTGTTTCAGGGCACAGCACAGCAGCACAAACTGATCAGACTCCCGCTGAGAGCTTCCCCGTCTCAGGATTGAATTATCAACCTTTTCAGCCCCACCGGTATTTCCAGAAGCCCAGCAGGCCTCCTGCTATTGGCTCATCTTTATGAAGTCCATCTCTCAGTAGAGATCACATTCTGATGCCCTTATAAGGAGGAGGGTTTGGTGATGGTTGCTGACATTTCTGAGAATGTGGCTGTCTTTGTCCAGTTCTCTTTGGTTATCAACAATAACAGCTGACGGGCATAAACCCCATCATTGGAGAGCATCCTGATCGAAGATTACACCAGGTTGTCTGTTTGCAATAAAGCCCACAAATCTTCAAATCAAAATCACACCACGTGTAGAAAACATACATCTTCAGTTCAGCCTTACAGTCTAGGAGAGGAAATAAAGCTGAAGGGCTGTGTGCATCCATGTCAGAGGTCAAAAAGGTCCAAATCAAAATGACTGGGAAAGATTGTGCATGTGCCTGTGGGGGTGTGCAGGTGTGCAGTTGAGATGAAACGCTTACAGATATCAATGAAACTGTGATCAAATCCCCCCCATGGTTTATACCAGCATTACTCAACCTTACTCAACCAAAGAGCCAAACTGTTGAAAATACCTTTACAACAGCCACAATCTAAGCAGTGAAAAGTGGCAAAGATGGCTTGAAAAAGCAATAAAAATAGGTTTAAGATTGAAAAAATGGTCCAAAAGTAGCAAAACATGGCAAGAAAATGAGAGAAAGGTTACTAAAATGGGCAAAAACAAGGCAAAAGTGGCAAAATAGAGCAAAGAAATAGGAAACAAGTGGTATCTAAGGGCAAAATATAGCTTAAATGGGCAAAAAGTGGTGTAAAAATGGTGAAAGGGGGCAAAAATGGTCCAAGAGTGGCAAAAACATGGCAAAAAATAAGAGAAGAGTGACTAAAATGGACAAAAACAGTCGAGTGTCAAAAAAGTTTAAAAAAATAGGAAACAAGTGGTATTTAATGGCAAAAGGAGCTTAAATGGTGGAAAAATGGTGAAAAAAATTGTGAAAAATGGCAAAAATGGGAAAAAAGTGTCAAAAAGAAGTGTCAAAAAGGGGCATTAAAATAAGAAAAAAGGAGTACTTAATGGCAAAAGGTAGCTTAAATGGAAGAAAAGTAGCAAAAAAATTGTAAAAAGGGGCAACAATTAGAAAAATGTCAAAAAGAAGTATCAAAAATGGACAAAAAAGTAGGAAAAAAAAGTGGTATTTAATGGCAAAGGGGTGAAAAGTGGCAAAAATGGCAAAACAGGGCTAAAAAGGGATGAATGTGGCAAACGGGATAAATGGGACAAATTAGTTGACAATGAAAGCCTTCAAAGTCTGGGAAACAAACTGATTAATGCGATTCATTTCTTAGGTCAAAGTTTCCCTTTTCTAAGGTTTTCTGGAATAATATTTCAAATTAAGACATAAAAGAGCCACACATTGAGTATCACTGGTTTATACTGTTTGTAATATAGTTATCATGATAACTGTTCATTTAACAGTGAGTAATGTCCAGATAGCACTACATAAATAGCCAGCACTATGAATCAAAGTGAACCATAAAGCAGCAGCCTACCTTTGACTGAAGGTTTGACAGAAAAACCCTGACTCAGACTGAAGAAGTATGCACTCACTGGCTTTAGCGGCTCCTCAGCCATAAAGAAAGGCAGTCTGAGACTGTTTAAATAAAATAAATACAATCCAGCTTCCGCTCGACACTTATCCAGTAGGGAAATGGGTATTTGTATAAAAAATACCAATCAAGTGTAGTTTTATTGTTAATGTTTGTAAAAGAACAACACCTTTAAAAACCAGGGTCCATAGAAGAATCTGGAGTCACAGAGGGTTATGGGGTGTCCTTTCAAAAGTCAACAAACATTTTCACCTGCTCTCAGGTATTCTGTCTCCAGAATGTCAACCTCCCACCTGTGGGTGGGCAATCCGCCCGGTGAGGTCACGGTGACGCCACACAGTAATGAGGTTTGACCGCCTGGTGACCGGAGGTGCTGGTACAGGGAGAGGAGTGGAGGAGAAAGGACACAGCCCTGGGGAGCCAGTGCTGATGGTTCTGCTGATGGAGGAGTATGGTACCTTCAGATGGGAGGAGCCGGTATCATTGGGCTGAAAGCAGAGCTGAAATTCACAAACAGGATCCTACCTTAGGTTCCTGCAGAGTCCAGATGATGAGGTGGAGGTCCAGGTTGACAGAGTCATCTACAGATCTGTTGGCCCTGTAGATAAACTGCAGGGGGTCCAAGAGAGGGTCTGTGATGGATTCAAGGTCTGAAAGCACAAAGCGCTCAGACGACTTCATCACCACAGAGGTCAGGGTGGCGGGTGTGGTCACTGGGTCATGTGCACTCTGCCATGGTTTATATGGGAATCACTGATAAAGGGTTAACACTTTTAAAGGGTTTTAAAGATCTAGTGTTCACAAACAGTTCTTAAAGGGTTAAATATGAACACTGTTAGAGATAAATTGTCAGTTTGTTCAAACTAGGGCTGTCACGATATCAGATTTTCACTTCACGATTATCGTGGGCAAAAAATGTCACGATAACGATATCATGATATCGATAAAAAAATAAATAATAATGGGACAATTAATCAAATTTGTCTTTAACTTTATTTATATTGTGTTCCCTCTTTTGGCAGATGAATTACACTCAAAATACCTGTCTAAGGAAGTACTGCAGCTTTTGTGTCATTGTGGAGGGTCGTATTTCTTAAAAAATGCAGAAATATTAATGGAAGGTTTTTATTTATTCTGTAGCATGTGTTTTTAAGCTTCTCAAAGGAAGAAAAAAACATCTGATTTGGGTTTTTTCAGTTTGGCAACAAGAATGCAATTTTCATGTTGTGATCAGCAGGGTCACTCTGTTATCAAAATCCAAGATATTTCTTTTTACATTCGTCAGTTATCAGAGATAACACACTTTCACCAGAGGTAAAGATTCAGGGCTTTTGAGAAAACATTAGGGGCATAGACCCCACAAGGGTAGGGTGTTAGCTGTCCGACGTAGGTCTCTATCTCTACATCCTGTCCGTTAAGAGCTGTGTGAGCAAGGAAAAAGAAAACCTGTGTTCTATAAACGTCTTGCTGGGCTCACAGTGTGCGTATGCCGGGGGTGCGCATGGAGAGAGAGAGAGAGAGGGCACCGAAGTTAGGCTGGACAGTTTCAGAACAAGGGGCGCAGAGGTTAGAGGAGAGCAGGAGTTGAATATTTGTTACATTGATGGGCTTATTAAAAATGTTCAGGGCTCGTGATGGCGCTGGAGTGGCACTGGATCATTTACACGATATTATGCACATTTTTAACACGATATTGAAATTTTGTTTTTCAATACCACAGTTATCGTCAATACCGGTATACCGCGACAGCCCTAATTCAAACCCATTGTGTTTACATGATTCCCCTGGGTTCTGAGTCAGATAAACACTTAAAGTGTTCATTTTTAGCACTCACAGTGGGGTTTTTTTTACATATTTAAGTGTACCTTACTCTGATGTATTTTAATTCAGTTATTTGCACAGTGCCAAGTATTTTATAATCAGAACTAATATGTAATTGCCACCTGGCAGCAGTGAGGAATATTATGGCCTTCATAGAGAGTTACAAATCTGCACTGCCCTGTTTATGGTGTGGAAGATCACCCACTGCCACAGTCAGGAAGTGATCAACAGCACTCATGGTGCAGAAGTGTTCAACATCACTCACAATAACTCACCTGAAACATGAGCAACTGGCCACTGCACATCTAAAAACATCTGAACTAGAACACCCTGCACAAAGGCCTGATGGGAAAACTCTGCCCCACAGATTTGGATCAATTGACCCTTTGCAAGAGATTAGATTAAGATTGTTAGGTTAAGACTGAATGAATCAACACTGTCAGAAAATTCACACATTTACTCTGAATGGAGTTAAAATCAAACACTGAG
The DNA here is from genome assembly GCF_018320785.1 of Cheilinus undulatus. Lineage (NCBI taxonomy): Eukaryota > Metazoa > Chordata > Actinopteri > Labriformes > Labridae > Cheilinus > Cheilinus undulatus. Next base: position 1,362,805 of record NC_054878.1, read on the forward strand.
AATTCAGCACTCCAGTTTTTCTGTGTGGTCCTTGTTTTTTATTTGATTATTTATTTATCTAAAATGGACAGAACACATTAATGAACATAAAATATAAATGTTTACATGATGGAGCTAGCAGAACTGCTCATTTACATCTCATTAGGTAGCACAGAACAGCAGAACTTAATATAAAAAACAAGCAGTAACAGAAATTATGATATCAAAATCTTTCTTAGTTTGAGGAGTCATTCTCCACACGTGTTACAGACACTAAACAAGAACAGCAAGTCATTAAAGACTGAGCTTACAGAGGGTGTACTCTTTCCAAAGCAACTCAAAAAATATTTTATTTTATTTATGATGCAGCACAGTACTGGCTTTTACATTAATGTATGCCCACTTTCTTTAAGCAGATTTAATTTTTCTTGGTAACGTGAATAATGTGGATGGACACAATAATGTCAGACTTTATTAGCTAAGTCATGATGTGCACAAAGCTCAGGACACCAGAGAATAGAGCAGAAGATATTGAGACAGATTTAAGGGGAAAGAAATGAAATATTTGCAAAAGAAAAGCACAAATTTATATATATATATATATATATATATATATATATATATATATATATATATATATAAAGTGGATACAAGTGGCATAAATGGCTTAAAGTGGCCAAATTTGGCAAAGAAGTTGCAAAAATGGATTGTTAAAGTCACAAAAAGCAGTAACAATTGGCAAAAATTGGCAGAAATATGTGGTGAAAGTTGGTTGAAAGTGGCAAAAATGAGCAGTAAAAATAGTGAAAAGCAGTTAGAAGAAGCACAAGTGGGCCTTAATACAATACAAGAACTTTATTTATCCCCGAAAGGAAATTCAATAGTGGCAAAAATTGTTTTAACGTGGAAACAAATGTGACAAAATGGATGGAAACGCAGATAAAAGGGATTAAAAATGTCCTGATTTTGAAGATCATAACCCAATATTAGCTTTACACACCTTTCAGCTGGACAATGAGGGAGCAGTTAGCCAGGATGCTAGCACCATTCTCCATTCTCCGAGTTTGTCAGGAGCCCAGCCAGATCTGTGAGCAGGCTGGAACAAGAAAACAACAAAATGGTCTTTTGGCACGTCTATGTCCGACGCATACATTGACATTAAAATCATGCTCATAGTCACACATACACATAACAGCTCCATTACATAAAGCAGAGGCTGGGTCGATGAGTGAGACTTGAAACAGGCTGACATATGAGGTGAAAAAACTGGAGCCAGCTGATCAGCTTCAGGGCGGAGGAGCAGACAGAGTCTGGATCGGCTGCTTTGTGGGGGTTCTGTCCCCTGAAGAGTTCATTAATCTCTCTCTACAGGATGGAGAGGTGTTACTGAGGTGTGAGAGGCTGATTTGCCCATGGCCCAGCACCCATCATCGACCTGATGAAAAGTTGAAATGCTCACTGCAGTAGAGAAGTTTTAAAGAAGTCTGCAACACAGTAGAATTTTTCATGACACAGTAAAACATAAAACAGGTTTTAGTAGAGACTTGATTTCATGATTTCAACTTCTACAGTGTCACCAGCCAATTAGGGCAAAGCTCTACAGCAGCACTCTTCAGTTCCTGGAAGGAACAGCCTGAGCAATATCTCATCACATACAGTATGTAATCATTTTTATAGTCCAATCAATCTTTTGATTTTCTCATCACTTACTCCTCAGTTAAGTCAAGCATAAACGTCTTTACAGCTGGAAATTGCTTTTCTTTTAATCTTTTCCACAAGTGCAAATGCTGTTAGTTGACAACATATGTTGGAACTTATGAAAGCAAAGAAGATGGATGGTCCAGGACACCTCTGAGAGAAAGAACAGGGAATTTCCATCAGGAACACCCCCAAACAGGTGAAAAAGAAGACCTCAGTCTCGAATACAACTCCTGGCTAGCTTAAAAGCTAACAGCTAACGAAACACTGCCTGATCAACAGGAGACTACTGAATGCTACCTACTGAGCGGCGCAAAACCAAGCCCTACTCTTACACCAGAACTGACAGCGTGCCCACAGAGTTTACATCTTTCCCCATTGAGATTATCCGGAGAACGAGGTGCTCGAAGACTGAAAGTAGGATGATGAATGCACAACACCTACAGCCGGTGGGGAGGAGGAGGCAGAGACGGCATTGTGCGAGACCCCTTATTCCGGTCCGGGTCGGGTCGGCTCCACCTATCTATCTATCTATCCATCTATCTATCTATCCATCAATTTTTTTCACCCCTTATTCTGTTCTGGGTCGGGTCGGGGGGGGGGGGGGCTGGAGCCTATCCCAGCTGTCATGGCCAATTTAGAGTGATCAGTTAACCTAATGAGCATGTTTTTGGTGGTGGGAGGAAGCCGGAGTGCCCGGAGAGAACCCACGAGTGCACGGGGAGAAACTCCGCACAGAAAGGCCCTGACTGGGAAGCGAACCAGCAACCTTCTTGCTGTGAGGCAACGGCGCTAACCACTGCACTGCTGTGCTGCCCCCATCTGTCTATCTAAACTTTGTGTTTACTACATTATTTCTTTGTTGTAACAATGCTTCTTGGTAATAAATCTTATCCCGTTGGAAAGCCTGTTTATTACCCTTTTAAATGATACCACATTTGTAAGGATCATGCATTTGTGGGATGAGCAGCAGAGCTGATTATGTGGGTTCCGCCCATGAAAAATGTGCCAAATCTTCTCTGCCAATGCCAAACAGCTTATTATGCTGTTGCTATTGTCTCTTGTTTTGAGCTTCTGGTACCCCCAGGTGCTGCCAATCAGGTGCCTTATCGGCAGAACCTGTGAGCATGGGCCCTGCTACAGTGGTCAGTAGATGTCTGCTTCAAGAATCGGCATGCCGTGTTTGACTGATCTGGATAGGGCCTGTCGGCTGGGCAACTTCAAGTTGCAGCATTGTTTGGAGTGAATCCCTGTACCATCTCCAAACTGAAGGCCAAGTTCCATATAACAGGGAATGTCAGAGACAGGCTGCGAAGTGGGCATCCCAAGAAGACAACAACCCAAGAATACTGTTTTCTCACCCTGTCAGCAAGAACTCTATCCTCGAGGATGACAACACTTGCCCCCACAGAGCGGGGTTTATCAGAGACTACCTCCAGGATTTGGGAGTGGAGAGGATGGAATGGCCTGCCAGCATGCCTGACCTTAACCCCATTGAATACTTAGACACTTAGACATGGACCCTTCCAAAAATTATTGCAAACCTTTGCCACCTTGATTGGTACCGATATCTGAAATTTTGGGGTCTGGCCCATGGACTAACTTGTGGGATCAGTGTGCTGTTTGTGCCAGAGTGACCAACACAACCATGTTGGCTGACCTGCGACAAATGCTGGTTGAAGAATGGGATGCCATCCCACAGCAGTGTGTGATCAGGCTGGTGACCAGCATGAGAAGGAGGAGCCAGGCTGTTGTGGCTGTGTATGGTTCTTCCACATGCTACTGAGGCTCCTGTTTGTTAAATGAATAAATTGTTAAATTGTCAATATGTCTTGTTTCTTCAAAGTTCAATCATCCAATCCACCAAACACCAAACAAGAGTCAATGGCAGAATCAGCTGTTTGACACTGGCAGAGAAGATTTGGCACATTTTTCATGTTCACCCACATACTCAGCTCTGCTGCTCATTCCACAAATGAATGATCCTTACAAATGTGGCATCATTTAGGCCTTGTACACACGTGGCTGAGGATTTTCTAAAACGAATATCCCCCTTCATTCGTTTTTAGAAATACTGTCGTCCACACCTGGTCGTTTACAAAAAAAACCTCATCCACATGTAACCGGCAAATCCGCCGTTAAATGCTGCTCTAAGCATGCCAGACCCATAGGTGGCACTGTTTTTCAGATGTGAAACCCGTGCCAGCCAATCAGAATTAACTTCCGTCATTCTGTGTCTTCCGCCAGAGATTCAAACACTGCGAAAGCTGAGATGTTTGAGAAACAAACACTACATTTCCCAGCATACACATGTAACCACGAAACCGGAGTTTATCTATCTGTCTGTCTGTCTGTCTGTCTGTCTGTCTGTCTGTCTTTCTATCTATCTATCTATCTATCTATCTATCTATCTATCTATCTATCTATCTATCAACATGATTGGTCATCTTTTGTCTGGGACAGGTCAAAATCACACGGTGTATACTGGGCTTCAGTGGCAAGAACTGGGATATGTGGGTCCAAAGTTAGCATGAATTGTCTTAAAGTTGCATTCTCTGCACACCGATATGCAGAGTAAGCACAAAGACCTTACACAGACAGAAGACCCCTATTCTCTTATGTTTAGTCCACGAGTGCTTAAATTTGACGCTAAGATGTCAAAGAGGAGAGCAGTGCATGTGGAATGAGAGGACATGTTTAAACAATGATAACAGCGGGAGAATGTTCTGGAGTGGCCGGGTCAAAGCCCAGACCTCGTTCCAGTAGAGAATTTGTGGCTGCACTTGAAAAGAACTGTTCACATCTGATCCCTGATCAACCTGACAGAGCTTGAGCAGCATGTTTGATCCTGACAGAAGCCTATCCACACAGACTCAGAGCTGAGACTGCAGCCAAAGAAGACTCTACTAAATACTGACTAGAAGGAGGAATACTTACACAGTCACCTGTTTTAGCTTACAGATTTTTTTTTAATTGGTGTTACTTTGTAGAATTATGTTTTTTCACTTAGTTTTCTACAATGCCTAATTAAAGTGCACTCCTTCAAATATTTAACAGAACACGTAACTCTCCACTCGGCTACAACAGCCTCATAAAAACAGTGTAAAAGTACACTGAATACATAAATACACAGTAAAGTAGTCATGCACAAGTCCAACCCCAAAGCATGACTTATGTTTAAATTTTTGGTGTGTGATGAGGTCTCACTGAGAGAAAAAATGTCTAAGATAAATAAGCTACAACAACAGATACAGACATAATACTTCACTAGAAATGACAGATACGACCTTGTGTCATGGATATGCAGCCACCATTGGTGTGGCAGCGGTTTGGTCACCGCTCCCCTGTCCCCCCTGCGAGTGCAGCAGCTCAAGCAGAGAACCATGATGGTGTCACATAAATGCACTGTTGTCGGCCACATGTAACATCCATCAGAAACTAAAGAGGAGTGTCCTGACGGCCCGTTGTTCACTGCAGTGGTAAACTTGGCAGGACAAATGTGACCAAAGCTGGTAAAAACTCCTGCAAGTCGTCCGAGGTCATTTTTGAGTTTTTTTTACACATTATGAAAGCGTAGTTTCCAAGCTTTCAAATGATGTATCATACATCTTAATCTGAGCATATTTTACAAAGATATGCTCATATGAATGTTAACTTCTAGTTCCTGTTTGCTCTGAGAAAACCAGGTTCAGAGTTTCAGGACTTCTCCTACCTTCAGGCAGGCCAGGTAATGGGCGTGAACAATAGAGCCACATTTACATAAAGTCCACCCAAACCAAGCTTCTGAATGGGACTGGTGACGCTCATCAAAATATTCCCATAGGAAATCTGCCTTCATCAAACTTTCACTGTCGAGTGATCCTGAAGTCATCCCAAGTCTGTTCATAATTCTTGCTACTTCTTAATTGTCTCTTCTGTGCATCTTGAGGCTTGTTGATAAAGGTGATAACTAGAAACAGCCGTAGTTATGTGCCGACGGGGGTTGGAGTTTGAGCCATGCGGTGTTTGTTATTGTCCATCTCAATGGGTGAAACTGGGGACAATGGCAGGCTGAGTGGCCAATTATCACCCAGCAGTTTCACTTTCCCCTCCCCTCAATCTCCCCTGCAGAAACTACGAAAAAGGGCATTTTAAAATACAAAATTAACGCTTTTAAATATCACATTTATGGTACTTTTTTCATTGAATGAGTAGTTTAAATGTCGGACTTGCATAAAATGAGAAAAAAACGAAAAATGATCATTTTGAAGAAAACAACTTTGTATCCATTTTTCTCAACCACTGGAATGCCGACTTGCAGGAACTTTATCTGGCTTCGGTCACAAATGGACTTGGACTGGAAGGACTTGAGCTTGTATAGTGCTTTTCTAGTCATCTGACCACTCAAAGTGCTTTAACAGTGCAGGTCACACTTACACATTCACACACTGATGGCAACAGTGACTATGAAGAACTGGACATCAGTATAATCACACTCTTTTGCATCCATCTACATTTACATGCCACCAAAGAAGCAGAGGGGGCAAACTGGGGTTAAGCTCCTGCCATATTTCTGATTGTGGGACGACCAACTCTACCTACAGAGCCACCCCTGTTTTAGTCCACTTCTGCTCCTAAAACTGGAGATTTAGTCTCTAAGAAACACACTGTGTCTGTTGTATGATAACACCATCACTGCAGCAGATACATGGCACACATACACCACTGTGTGCCAGTTATGCATTGTCGAAGCTTATATAAAAAATAAAGACCACATTATAAAAAAAAACGTGTAGATTACAGTGATCATGTACAGCAGTGGTTCCCAACTTTTCACACCGTACCCCTTCAGACATTTGATCTCCAGCCACGTACCCCTTACCCTCATGCACTCATAGCAGCTAGAAAAAGAAATGTGTCTGTAAGCCTACCTTCACCCCCACCTCCCACATTTAGCATGCATAACATACAAATAAAATCTCTTAAAGTAAATTATTTCTCACAAAATAGACTTATTTACCAACATTTTCAGTGAGCAACACCAGTTCACTTTTGAAAAAAGAAATTTACATTTGTAGAACATATTCAGTTATGTACTTGAAACTGTTAGGTACAAACTCACCACAGCTTTAATGAGAAGATGTCACTATAAGAATCTTGGACAATTCAGGATTGATTTCCTTCTTCAAGATGCCTCACGAATTCAGCCTACAGCCTCTCTGCCAACACTTCAGGCCTTTATCAAAGCTCGCAATACAAAAATTTGCTAGTTTGAACTTTAACTGTTGAAACAACTGTTGAAACCTGACAGGTATTCAGGGCCAGGATACATAATAAATAATAAAAAATAATATACAAATTCAATTTGAAAAATAAAAATAAAGTGAATAATTTTATATAATTTAACAATTTTTTTTTTGTTTTCAAATCACATTTTTATTTTAATTTTTCACATAACCCCTACTCCACTTTGCATACCCCTGGGGGTACAAGTACCCCAGTTTGGGAATCACTGATGTAGAGCAATAATTTTTAAAACTTTATTTGCCCAAGGCACACCAAAAATCAAGCTGACGTCTCAAGGCACACCATATTCATGTCCTTGCAAAATAGCCTCTTTAGCATACGTAGCAACATGTCCCAACTGCATGCAATGCTACAACATCGGTTTGGTTGCAGAGTTTCCTTTTGTAGCATCCTGACACCCTGAAAGTGATGCACTGCAGCTCCTCAGGTTTATCCACAGTCACCCTGGTCCTATTTTCTCTCTGTTGCTCCTATTACAGTTTTTCTCAGTCGCTTTGGTACATTTCTCGAATCATCCTCGACATTTGCAAAACAGTAAGTGCATTTCTCAGACAATTCATACAAATAGCAAAACACCATGGATTACCTGCAAAAGCCAGTCTCCTGCTCAAAATCCTTAGTTCATCTCTCAAAAGTGAATTTCTGTGTCAATGAACATGTCAGTGCCATCAGAATGATAGTCCTTGAATCATTGTGTACGGATAAGACAGTCAGATTGCTTAGTCATGTTGTCACTGTAACAGTCTACTCTGGAGGGATGTTCTGATGTAAACTATGGCTAAAGTTTTGATGACAATTATTGTAAATTGTAAGTTACACCTTAGTGTATGTGGGAGATTGCAAGAGACTGGACAAGATTCACATTTAGGCTTTTACTGTTTGTACTGTAATTTGATGACAGACCATGTCATTGCAATACAGAAAGGAAAAGACAGCACTGCATAAAGAAAAAAAAACAGAGAAAAAACAAAAGTAGAAATGTGAACACAGGACAATCTTCTTAGGGAAAACTATACATGCAGTGCTGTAGGAATTACAGGGCAGTCTTCCTACACCTCCTGACGTTCCTGTCTGTTGGGCCACTAATTCTCATCCACATCACAACGAATATCTGCTCTTGTGACGCAGCATGGAAAGAGTCTTTTAGAGTGTCTTATCCAGCCTCTGCAGGTATCTGCTGTGATGTCATCACACGCTGCATCCATGGCAGCCAGAAGGGTCATCTGTGTATGTGGCTGGCGATCATATATTTCCATCTCCATGCTGAGAAAATTCCTCAATCATCAAATTCTCCTCAATCAAATTCTTTGATCATTGGTTGATCTAATGCTTCACATATTTCCCTTCGATAGAGAAAGTCAAGATTCACCTGGGAGCAATTTACCAATTCAGGACAGATTTAGGGAAAAAAAAGTCTAATGCTTGACATAGCTATTATGACAACATGTTCAACCATTTTGCATGTGAAGACGTATGCGATGAACTAATGCCTAAATGTTGTGAGGGGTGAGACTATTCAGCAGAGACCCATGATAATACATTTTGATCAACATGACATAAGCAACTGATAATGTAGGAAACAGCAAAGAATTGTACATAATCATTTGCATGGATGTACCAAAGCATTTGCAACTTGTTGAAAGAAATGAGAAACTGCTTTTTATATGTGCACAAGTGACTCAATGATGTGAAGATTGAACAAGTAGTTTTGAGATTTCAATTCTGATCTGAGAAATGTACCAAAGCGACTGAGAAAAACTGTAAGAAGGGAGCTCTGTTCCTCTGTCTTGGTTAACTAGTGCTGCGTTGTTTAGTAGTGAAACAGGTCAGGGATGCCTGGTGAATGGCATTGTGGTAATTTATGTTTTGCTTGTTGCTTTAAAAAAAATGAAATAGAATTTAGACGTACAAATATAATGAGACAACCTAGCTTTAGCATAGAAGAACATGTTTACTAAGATTATCAGAAACCATTCAGCATCAGCTGCCGTAGAAGTCTGGACAGTTATTTCTCTCACTTCTTGTACAACCCAGAATCACAACAGAATTTTTTTTTCTCACACATTACCATCTGTTCTGGTCTGGTAGGATTTATAACACTTAAGGTGAAAATGACTGCGTCACCTCGGCCTTAAAGACGTGATTGCTCAAACCAAACGTGTTGAAGTGCAGCTTGAATCTTAAATAATTTTCATTAAAAGCCCTTTATTTACAGATCATATTGTACTTATACTCTGTATACCTTTTATTGCATATAAACTATATGGACAAAAGTATTTGGCAACCTGACTATTACACCAACAGGGACTTTAATGACATTCTATTCAAAAACATGTACTTTAATAGGGAGTTGGCCTCCCTTTTCTATAACATCCTCCACTCTTCTTGGAAGGTACAAGATTCTGGAGTGTTTCTGTGGGAATGAGTCTATTCATTCCGTAGAACATTTATGTCAGGCACTGATGTTGGACCAGAAGGCCTGGCTAGCGATCTCCCCTCCTCCAAAGGTGCTGGATGGGGTTGAGGTCAGGACTCTGTGCAGTCCATTGGAGAACAGTCATATTGGAATAGAAACTGTTGCCACAAAGATGGAAGCATAGCACTGTCCAGAATGTGGTCAGCTGAAGCATTAAGATTGGTCTTCACTGGAGATAAGGGGTCTAGATCAAACCCTGAAAAACAGCCCCATGCCATTATCCCCCCTCCACCAAACTTCACAGTCAAACAGGCAACGCTCTCCTCGCATCCTCCAAACCCAGACTCACCACCTGACTGTAAACAGAATACATTTCCACCGCTCCACAGCCCAGTGACCGAATGCTTTATACCACTCCAACCAACTCTTGGTGTTAGACTTGGTGATGTGAAGCTGCTCGGCCATGGAAACCCATTTATGAAGCAGTTTTTGTGTTTACATTTATGCCAGTGGAAGTTAAGAACTCTTCAGCCCTGGAATCAGGAGAGCGGTGAAGACTTTAATGCACCATGCACCTTAGCAGTTGTTGACCCGGCTCTGTGATTTTACGTGGTCTTGTTGGGTTGCTGTTGTTCCTAAACACTCTCACTTTCTAATAATATCACTTATAGAGTGATGAAATTTCACCAGCCGTCTTATTGCAGGTGGCATCCATCACAGGACCATGCTTGAAGTCCCTGAGCTCTTCAGAACCACGTGTTCAGGATCACAGATGTTTGTAGATGTAGTCGGCATTGCTAGGTGCTTTATTTTCAACACCTGTGGGAACAGGTCTGATTGAAACACCTGAATTAAATAATTAACAGATGTGGCCAAATACTTTTGTCCACATCACTATAGAGCATAAAGAAAACATCTTACATGCATTTCAGTCAGACAGGGAATCAATGTGACAGACAGGATCTTAGAGGGTCAGCTCCTCAGGAAGATAGGAAATGAGCAAAAAACTTGAGTGCAGACTCCAGCTGGGAGCTGAGAGACTTCTGGGGAGCTGCTATATCAGGAAAAAAGAGACATATCTCTGAAGTCAGGCCATAACACACTCACTCAGAGCTGCAGAGGGACATTTTTAGGCAAACACCATTTGCCAAACAAAGGTGGAGGTCATGCTAAACATCTACGTGGCCATTTGTTTTGACACTGTTCCCCTTTACCATGCAGACTCCCTTCTTTCTAGTACTACGGTTAATAACAGTCTACTAATGTGCTGTGGTTAGCAGCATGTTGATGGTCTTTGCTCACTGCTGAAGGTTTATGTTGACTTTTGCTTGGTAGTTCTTTATTTTTAAATCATTTTCTGATATTTGTTGTCATTTTGGACAACATGAAGTGACATTTTCTAAAGGCTTTGTACACTATAATTGTCCAGTCATCAGTTTTGATAACTGAGAGGGCAGATATATGTACAGTAAATCTGATGGGCCTGGCTCACCCCTAATGCTGCGCCTGCACCGACCATAGGCCTTTGCTTGATTACAATCTTAAAGCCCTTCAACACCCTGAAGACTTGATGGCCATTATTCCAAAAAACAAGACAAAATGTGGACTTGTCAGACCATAGCACAGTCCTGTACTGTAGGTTAGTCCACTTCAGGGGAGCCTAGGTACAGAGAAACTGGTGGTGCTTCTGAATTTTGTTGGGATGAATTTATCTTGTTCACTTTTGTTAAGTCTAGCTGTGGAATTTTCTGTTGTCTTCTGAGCATTTCAGAGTTTACATCATGTCATTTTTTTTAACATGAGCAACACTGCAACTATTGACATCTTCTGAAACATTTGAACTCTTTTATCCTGCTTTTACTATTTACATTTTTTCCCCATTTTTGCCACTTTTAATCTGTTTTGACTGCTTTACGCCTTTTGTCACTTCTTTGTGCCACTTTTTGCCCAGTTTTGCCCAGTTTTTCACTCTTTTATTCTGGTTTTACTATATGCATTTTTTCCCTGTTTTTGCCACTTTACACACATTTTAGCTGCATTTTGCCATTAAATGCTACTTTTCCCCCACATTTTTGCCATTCTTTGCAGCTTTTTGTCCATTCTCTCACCTTTTGCTACCTTTTGCCCATTTTAGTCACTTTCCACTCATTTTTTGTCACGTTTTTACCACTTTTGACCATTTTCGCCACCTGTAACTCATTTTTGTGTCACTTCTCACCCAATTTTTGCCACTTTTAATCCATTTTACTGCTTTAAGCCCACTTTTGTCTCGTGTTTTTGCCACTTTCTGGCCTTTTTGCCACTTTTTCCTCCTCCATTTATGTCACTTTTTTACCCAGTATTTGGCATTTTGTGCCAATTTTGCCCCTTTAACTTATTTTTATTGCAACTGTGACCAATTTTTGCCACTTAGATTGTGGCTCTTGCAACGGTATTTTTCAACAGTTTGGCTCTTTGGCTGAGCAGGGTTGAGTAACACTGGCCTACAAGATATGGCATTGCAGTAAAGGCTTGCTTCTGTTGGACTTTCTGTGGGGATCCTCTCAGTAACTGTCCTTAGTGAGGCCTTTAGTATTCCAGGGTTTTAACAGAAACATGTGTATATTGTATGGACTGTGATGATGGAGTCACAGGATTTATTTTAAACTTCTGAGATGGACAGAAAAAGTCAAATGTTCCCTCCATAATATACGTCAAAGTAAGTGTGATATGATTGGCTTATGATGCTTTACCTTTTGTTGTTTGTTATGTTGGTTCATGAACGTTCCTACTGTTAAATATTAAAACTGCAGTAGTTTAACCCCCCCCACCACAGGAACCAGGTGACCTCATTTTAAAATCCAAATGGAGCATTTGTGCATCCATAGGCCAATCAGAAAACTCACATGTTACACATATGTCCTGGAAACTTCTTTAACCTGCCATGAAGATGCCGTTCTGCTCTCTGGAAGATTCATCTCAAGGCTGGCTGGAGTCTGAATGAGAGCTTGATCTGGTACTTGGTCTGGACCCTGCTGTTGGATTTAAAATCAAGCAGTGCTGTCTCACACTTGATGAAGCTGTTGAGTAAATGCACAGGCTCTGAGATGACCCGTGACTGAACCCTCACCAGGCCCATTAGAGGTGTTGAAGCAAGCGACTAAAGCGTGCAAAAGGGAACAGAGTCAAATGCTTCCATGCATGATGTTCCAGGCCTGCTGAAAATTCACAGGGGAAATCGGACTTCTGTCAGCTGCTCCCTGATAATGGCTCCTCCAAAAGGAACAGCGATTCTGATAAAAGCTCTGAAAAGAACATCATCCTTTTGACTAGCATCAACAAAAACCTGCTGAATTAAGGTATGTTTTATAACAGGAACAGGCAGCTTTGGCTACATAGCCATGATGGTTTTAGTCTGACGACCAGAAGCAGGGCTGTACATGGACTTTTTTTGCCCATAGCGCTGGTTCTACACAGGTTGATAGTCTTTTAGTGCAAGACTAAAAACTTGTAACACAAGATGTGAAACGCCTTAAAAACAGCCTAAATAACAGGTTACCTCTGTGGTTGACAATGTAAATAGCCAATCATCGTTGGGGATTTTGGGCTGGCCAATCAGATTTCAGGGGGGCCCTGTTGGCTCTGCCCCTGGTCGGGATGAGAACAACACTCTGCAGCAGAGAGGGGAGACGCTGATGGCTCCTCTCTACATTCAGTTACAAACTGCAGGAAGCTGACAAGCCTTGTAGGACTGTTGGCGCCCGAAGATGATTAAAGTGATATCATTTGGAAATTAACCCCTGAGATGGAGGAGAGGATGCTGCTGTTTACTGCAAAAATCCAGTATCATGCATCCCTAGCAAAACCCAGCAGCAGTAGAAAGCACAAGCTTCATGCTCTGAATGTGGGCCAAACTTAATCTTAAGTCATGAATTTACCATGGGCCAATTAAAAATGGACCCTGAGGCCACAGTTAGTCCACAGGCTGTAGTTTTGACAGCCCTGATGTGTCAGTAATGATACTCAGGGAAACAGGAAAATATTTCAGGCATTTTAAGCCATTCAATAAAAACTCTTAAAGTATGAGTACATCTATATTATACTGTTACACTGATTTTCTATAATGCAATGTAAATGAACGAATCCCCCCAATCTCTCAAACACAGAGTAGGGATAACTTCATAAGAAGTAATGTTAAAGGTAAACTGTACATAATAAAACTATATTCTAAGCTCATCTTTACTAGGGTAATACAGTTCATGCAGTCACTATTGCTCCCTCTGTATCTCACACTGCTGCCTGTCTGACTGTCTTTACTGGAGGAGTTTATCACACGCAGACAAGTATTAGCCCGTTAACCAAACCAAAGAACAAGATGAACAAAGACAAATACGTGTTATTCTGTAAATAACCCTTTAATACGAGGTTAGAGTAGAGACTGAGCACTCTGTCATTTAACCTGTGATAGCCCGTGTGTGATAATAAAGTGGTCTAGTGAGCTCAGAGTTTCCACCTACACTACCAGGCAACTTGCTCTCTAGTTTTCACTCTTTCTCTCCTCTCACTTTCCTCCCACTGAAGCCTGTTTTATGCTTGATGCATTCACGAGTGTCCGAGCGTCAAACGTGATGTCAAATATTAAGACACGCCCCTTCCCAGGGGTCCTATGTGGCCAATTTTCATCTGGCTGCGCACATCCCTGAAATTTTGACAGACGCGGACGCTGCAGATGTCACAATGACAGATTTTGAGGAGCTTTTGGTGACAGAAGTCAGAAAATATAACAAACATCGGCCGTACAAGAATATTGTACTACTGACCTTCCTCTCTTGATTGAGGGGCCGTGTGGACCATCTCCTCTCTCTTTTATGCTGTAACAACAACAGTAAACACAGCAGCTCCTCTTCGTGGTTCTCCATGATGTAAAACGACAAATCTTCCTCTATGACTTGCATTAAACACACTACAGACATGATTCTTGAAGGCACTGCCCCCTAGCTTTTGGGAGAATATCAGTTTGCGGTGAAGAGGAAGCCGGCGCTAGGTATAAATGCACCAGACGTTTCCACATCAGTTTTTGTCTGTGCGGCTGTCTGCGCAGTAAGTGTAACTGAGCCTTGAGTCTCCACCTGGGAAGGTTTTCCTCTGTTTACTTCAGCTCATGAATATATGTGAACAAAGCTGGTAAAAACTCCTGCAAGTCTTCCAAGATCATTTTTGAGTTTTTACACATTATGAAATCGTAGATTCCAAGCTTTCAAATGATGTATCACACACCCTAATCTGAGCGTATTTTACAAAGATATGCTCATATGAATGTTAACTTCTAGTTTCTGTTTGTTCTGAGAAAACCAGGTTCAGAGTTTGAGGACTTCTCCTACCTTCAGGCAGGCCAAGAGATGGGCGTGAACAATAGAGCCACATTTACATAAAGTCCACCCAAACCAAGCTGCTGAATCAGACTGGTGACGCTCATCAAAATATTCCCACAGGAAATCTGCCTTCATCAAACTTTCACTGTCGAGTGATCCTGAAGTCATCCCAAGTCTGTTGATAATTCTTGCTGCTTCTTCATCGTCTCTTCTACTTTTCTTCACTGCAGGGTTCATCTTGAGGCTTGTTGATAAAGGTGATAACTAGAAACAGCTGTAGTTACGTGCCGAGGGGCATGGCGTTTGAGCCATGCGGTGTTTGTTATTGTCCATCTCAATGGGCGAAACTGGGAACAATACCAGGCTGAGTGGCCAATTATCACCCAGCAGTTTCGCTTTCCCCTCCCCTCAATCTCCCCGCAGAAACTACGAAAAGAGGACTTTTTAAACACAAAATTAATGCTTTTAAATATCACATTTGTGTTACTTTTTTCATCAAATGAGTAGTTTAAATGTCAGACTTGCATAAAATGAGAAAAAATGAAAAATGATCATTTAGAAGAAAACGACTTTGTATCCATTTTTCTCAACCACCGGAATGCCGACTCGCAGGAGCTTTATCTGGCTTTGGTCACATATCATCTATCCACAGTAAAAGGAACATTATTGTCACCTGAGTCTAAATTGCTCATTTGAGTTTTGTTTTAGCTCAGTTTGTTGTCTCTGTCAAACCCACAGACCAAAACAGCTGATTGGATATGCTGAAGACTGAAGAGCACATAGCTGAAGTTTTCATTGCAAAATAGTTCCTAACAGAAGAATAATAGAAGTAAAGATATTTAATAGAGCGAGCATCTGAGCTAACATTCTTTTTTGGCCCATATTTACCTAAACTCGCTAAATGACACGGAGAAAGTACCTGTCTATAGCGTTGTGTAGCCTAGCTTAGTTGCTGATTGCACCAGTTACCTCATAAGTTCAAAAATACTGAAATAGTCCTTTAAACTAATTTTGTGATGCCATAAAGTAGGCCTGTATTTTACTCCCTGTTTTCTCAAAAGCACGCAGTAAAGCGTAGAAATAATTTCACAGAAACAAGAACAAGCATCTACATCAGAAACGTCAGCTCTTTACAGCCGAATTAAAACTCGATATTTTTGGATTATTACCGTCACCTACATCCTTTCTGCCTGGCTGGAAAGGCAACTTCAGCTTCAACTTCAACTTTCCACTTTATTGTCCCCTAAGGGAAATTTGCTGTGCAGGCAGGTAAAAAACATAAAACATAGGAAACACAATCACACAAGTTAGGTACAACACTAAAATGGTGAGCTATTAATACATTGATCACTCAATAGAATGCACTCTGACAATTCACTTTCAAAATTTAAATTCAGTTGCGTAATGGCTTGACTAATAAATGAATTCTTCATCCTGTTGGATTTAGCCTTAGGTAGCCTGAATCTCCGGCCAGAGGGTAGGAGCTCAAATTCAGTATGGAGAGGATGATCAGGGCACTGTCTGATGTCCTGAGCCTTAGAGTTTACCCTCCTAGAAAAGGTTGTGGACAGGTCAGGTAATGTGATACCAATAATTTTACTTGCAACTTTAACGACATGTTCTAGCCTCTTTTTGTCTCCCAGTGAGAGGCTGCCAAACCAGGAGATAAGGGCAAATGTCAGAACAGATTCAACCATAGCGTGATAAAACATTGATATTAGTTTGCTGCACACACCAAACCGGTTGAGCATCCGGAGGAAGTACAGTCGCTGCTGTGATTTTTTGTAAACAGTGTCTGTGTTTTCGTTAAAAGACTGCATATTGTCGACAACCACACCAAGGTATTTAAAACTGGTGACACGCTCCACAATCTCCCCCTTGATCACTGTTAAAAGTGGTGGGCTGGAGTTCTTTCTAAAATCTATGCACATGTCCTTGGTTTTGAATCATCACACCATTGAATAAAGTCATCCACCACTGGGCCAGCTGTGTCCTCCCCCTGTAGCAGACTCACTATGACTGTGTCATCCGCAAACTTCAGGATATGTCTTTCTGGGTGTAAACTTCTGCAGTCATCAGTGTACAGGATGTATAGAATGGGTGAGAGGACACAGCCCTGTGGAGAACCAGTGGAGGAGAGGAGGACGTCAGACAGAGCACTGTTCACTCTGACGCTCTGGGATCTGTCTGTTAAAAAATCTAAAATCCAGCCAACAATACTAGGACACAGGTTAAAATTTGATAGTAATTTAGAGGCTAAAATATGGGGCTGAATTGTGTTAAAAGCAGCGGTAAAATCTAAAAACAACAGATGTGCATGGGTGGCTGGGCCTTCTAGGTGTTTAAAAACAAAGTTAAGAAGAGTTAAAACCGCATCATCCACCCCTCTTTTGCTCCTGTATGCAAATTGTAAAGGGTCTTAAACGTCTTCCACAGCCTCCACCAGCTCTCGTTCCACCAGCTCTCTAGGCAGTGCCTACTGTGAGGTTTTGAGCGTATCCTCCATGTCTGTGCAGGTTCCTAGTCATCCCTGTCTCTATCCAAACTCCTCCAGGTTCTTGAGGACGATTTTTGCTCCTCTCCAAAGGCCTTCTTCAGTTTGCTTCATCAGTTTTGAGAAGTGAAGAAGCGTTCTTGGAGGTGAAACGTCTGGTTCGGTCTCCAGCTCCTTCAGTCACAAGTTGATTGCTTAGGAAACTCTGCAGAGTTTAATGATTCAGCATGACAGATTCAGGAGGTGATCTTTTCCCTCCATGAAGACATCACGTACTTCGGTCAGGTTGTGTGTGGATTTTTAACAGGCCACAGAAAGGGGGGTTTAAATCCCTGCTATGATAACTGATCCTCTCAGTGCCTGTTTTGCAAATATGCATTTTAGAAGGTTTTGTGTTTGTACTAAAAACAAAGAGCAACTATTACAAGAACATTTGAGTCAAACTTTTGTATGACTTAGTGTAACTCTTGTAACAGCCATTGCCTCTTCAGCATCTTTGACCAAATACAGCCGAATACAGACAGTGTGAATTTGGAAAAAAAGGTGTTTCCCGGTGAAAATGACACCTTTGATTTCTTCTGCTGATGCAGTGAGGCTTCATCCTTGGTTCCCAGGGTAATTTAAGGGCAGTCAGTTTTTCTCTGTCTTTCAGTCATCAGTCTTCTTTTGTAGCTTTACTAAACAAACATTATTACTAACTTAGGGGTCAAAACGTTTTAAAAAGTATAATATATGCAAAGGAGTTTGCTCCACAATGGAGACCACTACATCGTGACATATTTGGTCAAATCCAGACAACTTTATTCATTTTTTTCACAAAGAAGGAATATTTCTGAACTTTCTGAATTCTCCTTTAACTGGTCTGAATTGAATTTTCTAATATTTCTATTTCTTTAAAGGGATACTTCAACATTTTGGCATATTTGCCCATTGCCATAATTCCTATAGTCTTAGTAATAGGTCCGTTTCCTTTAGTTGTCAGTGCAAGCTGTTTCTAGATCTGGGGGGACAGATATACCAGCTGCACAGCTAACGCTATGGAAGCAGACGGTATTTTCTGCTTTCCCTCATCAAACTTATCAAATATACAATCCAACAACTCCAAAATGCTCTCGTGGACAAGTTGTGACCTGTACATTCACCATGCTATGAAATAATAACGTATAATTATGTAACATTACAACAAATGAAGCAAATACTTGGAACTATTTCTTGAGTAAACCACTGGGCGGAGTGACACAGTGCAGCGCCATGTCTGGAGTGTAGTTCCAGCTTTGCATTTAACTTTGAAACATCTCCGTCTCGTAATGTTCCATGATTATTTCATAGCGTGGTGAATGTACAGGTCACAACTTGTCCACAAGAGCGTTTTGGAGTTGTTGGATTGTATATTTTATAAGTTTGATGAGGGAAAGCAGAAAATACCGTCTGCTTCCATAGCGTTAGCAGTGCAGCTGGTATATCAGTCCCCTAGATCTAAAAACAGCTTGCACCGACAACTAAAGGAAACAAACCTATTACTAAGACTATAGGAATTATGGCAATGGGCGAATTTGCCAAAATGTTGAAGTATCCCTTTAATTTTAATGATCTTCAATATAATGAAATCTGTTCTGTGATCGGACCCAAAAAATCCAGCGCAACCCTACCTGAGCCCGTGCACATGACCTCAGAGCCCAGCCAGGCTATGTGCACGGGCCTTAGCAAGATTTGAATCCTATTTCTTCTTAGTAAGCTGGCTGTTATAACTAAGCTTGTTTTAAAACTGTTCACATGAGAGCTTAAGAGCACAACAGCATGGCCTATCTATAGTTGACAATAACCAGAGCACTGAGGGCATGGACATGCAGGATCACTGTGAACTGAATGCACGGAGCTTGATGAGAGCGTCAGTCCGCTAACTAGCTCTTCACTCCCTTCACTGGTGAGCTGAGCCACACTAGTTCTTTTTGCTGTGCTGATATTTTCTAGGTGTTGTGTAGTGCAGTCCCTCATCTTCCAGCGTTATCATGTTGGCTTTGATGATTATTCTGTGTGGTCTGTCATGTCTGTTGTTCATCTAGCCAACACTGCACATGCTCCCTTAGTACATAAGTACATAAGGGAGGCAAATAGAGCGGTGCAGTCGTGATGTCATTTTGTTGGCAAGCCCGGTAGTCCACGTTACATGTGTTCCCTCAGTGTGGAGCCTATGGGATTTTTCAATGGGTTTTTGGATTCTGGCTGAAAATAGGATCTGTGTCCAATTAAAGTTTATGAAACTTACACGTTTTGTTAATAAAGATAATCTTCATAAATTGATCATATAAGCATACTGATTAAAGTAAAAAGCTAACGTCATGCTATACTGAACTACAACACAGTCAACTGGATCCCCTGTGGAGACATGTGAACGGCAGGCTCAGCGGTGTTTAGTATGATGACGTAGAGTCAAACGCTGTAGTCCTTGTTAGCTGTCCTTTAGCAACCACCTTTATAAAGATGTGAAAAGATACAAAATTGAAAGGTGGGGCAAGTTTCAGATGTATTTTATGTTGTAGGATAAAACGTTAAACTCTCTTGAGCTTGTGTTCACCACAGACCTTAGTTCAGGCATTTAACTGAAAACTCATTCAAAAATCCCAGAAACTGTCAGATGAGAGAACCAGAAGTGCCAAAATACTAACTCACTTCCACGTTTTAGGACTCATTCCTGCACAACTCTTCTACTCTCTCATAACATCTCCCTTTTCTTTATAATAAAGATTTTAACTTTGACTAACACAGCAGTTCTTAACCAACCATAACCATACGACCAAGTGACCAAGTTACTCTTGCCTGTTAAACTGACATGATTAATGCTAGATCAAATGAATGATGACATGGTGTACCCTGAGATCTGTTTAAGTGTCTCTGATGATCTTCTGATGGTTTGTTCTTGACTCTTGGCTGGTAATTCAAGTGATGGATTCTCGTGTGTGCTGTGGTTGTTCAGTAGCATCACAGGCTTCCTTTGGGATCGCTGTTGCTAGTCCCAAGAGATCACAACGATTCCCTCAGAATAGCTCTGTCTTCAACCTGATTGCTCTCTGATCCTGGTTTGAGGTTAATGAATGGTGAATGGTCACTTTGTATTTCCATGTGTCTGTTTTGTCCGAATCTGGGGACACTACACTAACTTTGCAAAGCAGATGGATACGCCCATTTCCGTGTTTCTCACAGGTGAATCCATCTTGCAAAGCTCCTGTCTGAACCATTTGGGCCTGGTTAGAAAGTGACAGGACCAATCAGCGACGAGAGGCAGTGCTTTCAGGCGCGGAGGAGTCGTGACGTAAACAAGCAGCAGCAAGAAGCCGGTGCAATTATGGCAGAGGAGATTAGCGTGGATGCTGCTAAAGCGCCAGTTTTATCAGAACTTGATGACATTTCTTCATTAAAGGTGCAGTGTGTAATATTTAGCCTAGTTGCATTTAGCTGAATAAACTTGGTAAAATAAGGCAAAACATTTGTAAGACGGTCTATCTAAATAAGTGCTTAGTCATCTAAATTCAAAAATTGCTATTTTGAAAAAAACAACTCAGAATAAACCTTTAATTCATACATAGGGAGGGTCCCCTCCATGGATGCCGCTATCTTGGATTTTTACATGTTTCCATGGTAACATAGAGGAAAAAAGGAAAAAAGGAAAAATAAAGTTATTGTATTGTATTCACATTACAGATACACATTAAATTCAACTGGTTGCCACAGTTTCCAGCAGAGAAATGCAACTCACTTCTAGATGTTGATATTCAGTTTTACACACTGCACCTTTAAAAGAAGAACAAAGAACAGCAGTGAGTTGTTTTCTTTTCAAAAACCACAAAAGTCAGCGTTTGTAATGACATGTCTACAGTCGCCATGGTTCCATTATTCCTCAGTTGCAGCTATGTCACGTGTGTTGTTGCTCTGATTGGCCTGTAAAGATGTGACAGACAGAATGGTCATCAAATCACCCTCTGAGTTTTTTTTCAAAGGCTCTGCCCTTTCCCAAATGCTGTCTATGAGTGGTTTCATGGTTTAACAGTCTTTGCAGATTTTGAAAAGACTAGTGTGACCGCCTGCCTCTAGGGCCAGCTGTTGTGTTGTGTTTCTCCATACTGGTGTCTTGTCTTGTCTTCCCCTGCAGGTTGGCAGATGGTGTTTGCTACACCTGGGTGGATCCCTCAGGTGTACGAGGCCTGGTAGTTTAGAGTCTCACTCTCTCTGCTGCTG
This sequence comes from Cheilinus undulatus, assembly GCF_018320785.1. Classification (NCBI taxonomy): domain Eukaryota; kingdom Metazoa; phylum Chordata; class Actinopteri; order Labriformes; family Labridae; genus Cheilinus; species Cheilinus undulatus. The sequence continues at coordinate 1,384,262 of NC_054878.1, forward strand.
CTCACTGCTCTGATCACCAAGAGTCCAGAGCCATTCCTCGTCCCACCGTGTTTTTGGTTTAGTTATCTCCTGTATTAGTTGATATTTACTTCAGTTGTTAACGCTTTAATTCATATTTCTGTAATAAAACCATTTAACTTTTTCATTAAATTCATACATTTCCTTGTTTTTGTCATGCCTATGAGCCAGGTCATGACACTAGGAGTCCACACTAACAGACTGGTTTCAGCAGATTTTTTTTTATGACTGAGAGACTTCAAAACTAAACCTGATGAGGGATCACAATCATGATTTGTCAAACCAACTAAAGCCAACTGAACACATCAAACTTTCACGGTAGTAACAGTTTAAAGGGTAAGCAAACGTACCAGTAGGTGGAGCTAATGGATCAGTTTGTTGTTTGCCAACCTCCAATTAACTGTTGTTTTGAAATTCCTGCTACTTCCATCATCTTCTAACGCTATTTCCTGTGTCCCACCCTCTCTTTTTCATTGGCCATTGGCAACACAAATTTGCATTTGGGTTGGTAATCAGTTCACACCTGCCTCCAGGTGTGGCTAGAAATATCCACACCTGTTCGATTGACTGCCTCTGAGATCGGGTCTGTTCCTCTCCCAAACTAACAGATTTTGCTGCCAACTAGCCAGGCCAACTGTCCCTGACTAGATGGGTGCAGACTTTCCCCAACTGGGAATTTTGACAAAAAACAATCTTGTAATGTGTCCACGTTCCAAATTATTATGCAAATGATATTTTTCTCTGATTTTCTAAATTGTCAATACAAATGACAGTCAGTGTAATTTTCAAGTCATCAACCGTTAGAGCATAATTCAGTTTTTATTGAACAAACCTCCCTATGATAACTATCTTTTTTCAAAAAAGAAAAAAGAAAAATAAATAAAAATGCACTGTTCCACATTATTCTGCATGACAGAGTTTCAGAACATGTTATAGGCTGTAAAGAAGTGAAAATGGTCATCTGTTAAATATGCAGCACTAGGTCATATTTACTGAAATCAAAGCTATTTCAATCAAAAACATCTGAACAGGCCAAGTTCCATGTTAACATAGGAGCCCTTCTCTGATATCACCTTCACTATTCTTCATCCATTGAACTTGTGAGTTTTTGGAGAGTTTCTGCTTGAATTTCTTTGCAGGATGTCAGAATATCCTCCCAGAGCTGCTGTTGTGATGTGAACTGCCTCCCACCCTCATAGATCTTTAGCTTGAGGATGCTCCAAAGGTTCTCAGTAGGGTTAAAGGTCAGGGGAGGATGGGGGCCACACCATGAGTTTCTCTCCTTTTATGCCCACAGCAGCCAATGACACAGAGGGATTCTTTGCAGTGTTCATTTTGTCAACTAACACTCTGACTAAAAATGTTCATTGACTGCCTATTCTTTAATAACAAAAACTAGACTAACAAAAACAGATCTGTAATGACAAAAACCGACAAAAACTAAGTTTAATTTTCATCAAGATGACTAAAACTAAACTAAGATGTCATGTAGTTTTCATCGGACATTCAAAATCCGTGACATTTCTCCACTGTGGGTAAATCTGTCAAAAACAGTGCATCGGTATCTATTCTGCCTCTCAGCTGTAGAAAGCAGGGACCCAGGGTGCAAAGACCACACTACCATGATTTGGTACCAGATTTAGGCAAGAGAATAAATGCTTGAAGTAAAAGTAAAGACTAAAATGTGAGGACTTTTTAATGGACTAAAATGTTTTTGAGTTTTCATCAGCTAAAACTATAAAGGATAGAAATGACTAAAATGTTACTCAAATTAAAAGAAATTTCATTTAAAGACTGAAACTAAGACTAAAATTAAAAACAGCTGCCAAAATTAACACTGATTCTCTGCAGCATGAGATGGAGCATTGTCATGCATGAAGATCATTTTGCTACAGAAGGCACGGTTCTTCTTTTTGTACCATGGAAGAAAGTGGTCAGTCAGAAACTCTAGATACTTTGCCGAGGTCATTTTCACACCTTCAGGGACCCTAAAGGGGTCTACCACCTCTCTCCTCATGATTCCTGCCCAAAACATGACTCCACCCCCTTCTTGCTGATGTCACAGCCTTGTTGGGACATGGTGGCCATCCTCCAACCATCCACTACTCCTCCATCTGGACCATCCAGGGTTGCACAGCTGTTTGAAAATGAGTCTTCATGTATTTCTGGGCCCACTGCAACCATTTCTGCTTGTGAGCATTGGTTAGGGGGGGCTGAATAGTAGGTTTATACATGACTGCAAGCCTCTGGAGGATCCTACACCTTGAGGTTGGTGGGACTCCAGAGGCACCAGCAGCTTCAAATACCTGTTTGCTGCTTTGAACTTTTGCTTTCCTCTGACTTTCCTCTGTTCATTCTTTCCTTTGTTTGCAGTTTTGTGCAGAATACCTGCATACTATGGTAGACATTAGTTCCACTGACTACATGAGCCTTTTCACAGTCTGTACAGACTTTTACAATACACTGGTATTCTGCAAGTTAGGACTTGATTAGACTTGGACAAAGAACCATTCTTTGCAAAAATCTTGAATGGCAAAATGTATTACAACGTCTGTGAAACTGGTCAGTTTTTGTGCAAACAAACATTCAGCAGGGTCACACTTGTTTTGACAGCCAGACACTCTGCCAGAATCTTGTCACTTCCAACTCTGTCAAAGCCACAATTTTCATATCTCCCATCCTGTCACTGTCATGTCACTAGTGTACGTGTTTTATTGATTCCAGCAACTTCAGGTGTCGTTTTCGCTTTGTACATAAACTACGCCTACGTCATCAACTTGTCCATTAGCTCAGCAGTAATATAAATGACTATCACTCAGGGGACCGGGGTTCCAGATTGCTTCTTTATATATTCTTATTATCTAGATGTTTAATCATGATTTGACCCATGATGTGTCATGTTACAACTTGTTTATGTTGATATTTGTTCATTTAGAAAGAAAACATGTCAGTAATAGGTGAAATTGTACCACTGTTTAAAGTTTACATAAATTGCATGTTTCAGTGAATGAAACCTAAATCTAACTGCAGCATATGGAGATCTTTAATTGGGAAACTGACCATCACTGCTTTCCTGTGGGCTCATATTTCCAAAGATTGTGAAATCAATCCAATCAGGGACTGACTTTTTTTCAGCTGTGTTAGCGTCTGTAAAATCAGCTCAAAGTGCCCAGTCATAAACTGTCATGAGTCATTTTTTTACCACTGTATAACTGAAAAATTGCAGTGATTGTTGACCCAGTATGTAAAGGCAGACCGTGTCTCACTTGTCTGAGTGTCTGAGACGAACACTTGAGGAAGCTCCACGTCCACTAACAACCTCTTAGCATGAAAGCTGTTTTTGTCAGATTAGCCTCAGTTACAACCTTCCGTCTTTTCACTGACTGTTGCCCTATTCAGGACCTCTGGTAATTTGAAAAAATCTCCCAGGATGTCTGTGTTTGAAATCCCGTGTGAATTGGCCATGTTTAATCAAATAACAGACCATATTCCAGCACACAGAGCTCCATGGGTAATTCTTATCCTGTGTGAAGAGAAGTCTGGTTTCTGTCTCAAATCTCTGTTCTGATGCTTTCAATGATCCATAGACCGATGTGGCTGATAGATTTGGTAAATTTACCTCACACTGACTGTGTTTATATGGACCTGAGTATCCCAGTTATAGGCCATATCCCGGTTTTTATCATATTCGGTGTACTGTGTTTACATGTGCACAGAGAAACCCGGTTATTCATATCCCTGTACACATGAGAGAAAGTAGTATCCTGGTTTCTGATCACTGAATCATAGCTGCGCAGATAGTTGATGTTATTTTACAACACCAGAAAGTTATACATTTTAGAAAAATTAGATCACTGTTATTTTGGGTTTAAAACAGTCAAATGCCAACATTACGCAGCAAAAATGGTACCCACCTCGTTCCAACAACGGGAGAAAACAAAACTAATCTCGTTTATAGAACTCTTGCTTATAAAGCATCTGCAGAACAAAGAGACTGAGAGGATGGAAAGGAGCGAAAGGGAGATCTCAAATGAATAAGCTTATTATAACTTCGTATTTAAAATTTTTATCACTAATTAGGCGATTATCATTATTATTATTAAACATGACGAAAGTTTGGCAGAGATGCCAAGAAACAGCGAGGCATCTTGCAGTCGATTGACTTCACTAAATAACTTTCCCGGAAACGACTTCAAAATTAAACGGGGCCAGCTCAAAGTGGGTCTTAAAAAGACTACGCTTTTATTTTGAAAAACACACCGGAGAAGTCATCGTTTCTAAATGTCAGGACTGGGAGGAGTTGATGGGCTGTGCAGGTCACTTACCGAGTGCCATCTTTCCATCTTCAGCTGACAGAGCTTTAACTCACGGCGTAAGCGGTCATTCTCAGTAAACTATTCTCACGTTTCATTCATGGCTGAAAATTTAAACTGTCCAGTTCACGTTTTATCTAAATATCAGAGCGTTTTGACTGCCGTCAGATCACAGACTGATCCTCTGCAGAAACAGCTGCTAAACTGTCACTATCTCCAGGCAGAGATCAGCTGATCCTCCGCCGCCCAGACAGACGCAGTATTTACAGTATCTGAAGTTAAATTAAGTTCAATCAAAGATGCGCCTGCGCACGTAAGTCTACAGTAGCCAGAAAACGGGATACTGCGTATACATGGCACAGTATCCCGTTTTCTTTTGGAGTAAAAACGGGTTTCTCAAAAACTACTGTAATATCCTGGTTTCTGCAGGTGTATGAACAAAGAGAAAACGGGATACTCAAAAAACCCGACAGAAAACGGGATACTCAAGTCCATGTAAACGACGACAATGATAAGTTCAGGGCAGACAGCCAAGTAGGGAGGAGGGAAAATTTTTATTAATGAAGAAAACAAGCAAACAAGCAATCATGACCTTGTACCTGAAAATTGTGTTAAGTTCCTCAAGATTCAGAGATGATGTTTACAAGAAAGGGATGGTCAGTACAAGGCTGAATAACTCTGACTACTTCAATTCTACCTAGACTTACAGAAAGGCTTCTGGAAATGTCTGTTGACTTCGTGGTTCCTTTAGATAACAAAAAGGTTTCGTTGAAGAACATTTTGCTGGCGATGACAAAAATTTTAGTGTCTCATCATGAAACAGTAAGCTGTTGAATCTTTCACCGCCTCTGAGGGCTTTTCTAGTCGTCGGACCACTCCAAGCGCTTTATCACACCTACCCATTCGTACCTTTCACTCCTCATTCACTCACTGCTGAGGAGGATTGACCCTCAGTATTAGTTAATCTCCTTCAAATGCATCAATCCCATTTACACGAAGCAGTCAGTGATTAAGAGCCGCTCTGAGGGAGATATCAACATGCCACTGTATGAGCTGTAGGTCCCACAACCTTCTGATAGCAGGACAACTGACTACTGAGCCCCAGTCACCCCACAATGATCTCATAAACATGCTACTGTCCTGCTCTGTTGCCATCTAAATCTTTACCTTTCTGTCCTCACCGTACTGCAGCTCTATACGGCCCTCTGTTTGTTTTCCTCTGTTTTTTTCTAAGGCTCTAAAAGAAACAAGAAACATTTTCTTATTTACTGTAACGTAACAAGGCTGTAACTTTTCTCTTATTGTCATCATACCTGTAGCAACATTATCAAGAGGAGCGCTTTCAACCTCTGCTGATCCTCTGTTAGCGCCAGCAGCTGCTCCCACACTGACAGTGTGTGGTCAAGTCAGATACACCAAGGCCACACAGCAGGAAATGCTGCTGCCTATCAAAGGGTGCAAATTCTCCGTATGGATTAGAGGACTGTAGTCCTTCTCTTTTCCCACATTGATCTTCTGTGAACATTCTTGACTGAAGCGTTAAAGCACTTGATAATTTCAGATTTGCATTGTTCAAGAACACAGCGACACCGGCCCTGATACATTTAGTGAGGTCAGTATTGTTGAACAGAATGAAACTACGCCTGAATCATATTTGGAAGACTTAACATTTTACTAGCTTTAGATCTGTCTTTTTTTTTTATTTGCAACATCTGACCCTTTATTTAGTTGTGATGCATAACACACGACAGCAGATACACTTTAAACAGCAGCTACACTTGGCTCCACCTTTAAAACTGCAACAAGGAATCTCTCATGTTGTGATTATAAAACCTTAATCTTAAAGGATCTTTTCTGCATATGTTACTTTAGGTCAGTGTTACTCAAACCTGCCCAACCAAAGAGCCAGACTGTTGAAAAATGCCATTGCAAGAGCCACAATCCAAATGTTGAAAGTGACCAAAATGGGCAAAAAAGATGTAAAAATGTCGGAAAATTGGGTTAAAGTGGCATTTAATGGCAAAAGGCAGGTGAAACAGTGAAAAATTGCAAAGAAGCAGAATAAAAGTGGCTAAAACTGATGTAACAGGACAAAAATGGGATAAAAGTGGCAAAAATGGTCAAAAATTGGCTAAGAGAAGTGGTAAAAATTGGCTAAAAGCAGCAGAAATGGATTTAAAGTAGAGCTCGACCGATATGGGATTTTTGAGGCCTATGCTGATATCGATATTGGGGGCTAAAAAAAGCAGATATCCAATATATCGGCCGATATCTGATATATTACTAGTCTACGCTGTATAATAGTCTTTTATTAGATAATGGTGGATGTGTGAATTAACAGTTGCATTTATCTTTATTTCATTAAGTTGCAACTTAGACGATGTTAAAACGCTGTAATACGCTCTCTGAAACTTACGTGAAAAAACTAGCATGCTCTAACAGCGAGTTTCTGCGTGGACGTTATTGTCATGGTGCACTAAAGTGTAGTGGTTATATTGTTTTATAAAGTCACAGCTTACCATGGAGTATATAAATGCAGTTTCTCTCGCTGTTTCTCTGGTCTTACTCCTCTTCTCTGCTGCAGCCGAGTGAGTGAGTTGGGGAGAGCTGCTGCTGCACTCGCTTGTGTGTGAGGGGGAGGGGCCAGGCGATCGGGCTGAGTTCAGCACTGACACACAGGAGCAGAGTGACAGAATCCCAGCGCAGCAAAAAAGTTAATATATCAGCTACATATTGGCCGGTGTTAATCTGTGATACGCTATAGTCGGCCCGATTAATCGGCCCACCGATCAATTGGTCGGGCTCTAATTGAAATCGGCAAAATTTTTTTACAAAATGCAAAAAAATAAAGGTTGACAATTAAGTTAGACCATTAAAAACTGAACAAGTGTGGGAAACAAACTGGTCAATGTAACTTGCAATGATACATTTCTGAGGTCAAAGTGTGGTATTTTGCAGTCGTAGAAAATAAAAAATAATCAGCTGGGAAACCTGCACTGTTCTTCACTTCTCTCTTTATTCTCTTCTTCGCTCTTCTCATCATAACAGGTAGTCAAATCCTATTGCTCTGTTCAGTAGTGCCCTCTGTCTGTCTCTTATTGTAATAACACAACCTTTCCCCTTTCCTTGAAGGCATTACTCTATAGCAACCCAATAAAAGAAAGCATTTTGTATGGAACGGACTTTGACAGAACTTTAAAAATAACTAGGTGTAGGAAAGGAATAACTAAATCAGCAGCAAATGCAACTGAATAACCATTTTGAAATCTTATCTCAGGTACTTGTTGTATTTAACTGAGTCCCTTGACTTACAGTAAGCATCGTACTTTGAACTGAAACATAGAATTGCATTTTCACCTTAAGTATTCACATTACAGAACTTTTTTTTTCAAAGAACATCAGAGCATTTCTCTTTTATCAAATCCTCTAGAACTAGCAGTCTAACTTATAGGTCATATGTCTCTATGTCTTCACCTCACAAATCCTGTGAGCCACAGAGGCGGATTTCTCACTCTTTGGTTCCGTCTTGGGCCTGACCATTGTTGTGTACATTCTCAGGCACCATAAAACCATCGAGTACAGTCTCATTGTCCTCAGTAGTACAGGTAAGAGCCTTCTTTGGGAACAATGTAAGCTTGGATGCATTCCATTTCCTACCATCACTGAGCAGGTAAGTGCTTGGTCCTACTTTATTAACAACAGTCAGAGGTTCTGTGAATTTGGATGATCCCTTTGGAACATGTTCGGGTCGTCTGACATGGACTGTATCATGTAATCTGAACATGGGCGGTTTTGCACTCGTCTTTCTGTCTGTGTACTCCTTGCTCTTTTGCTGTTTTTGTTTCACTGTCTCTTTCACTTGTGTGGGTGTTTTGGTTCTGTGCGAAACAGGAAGAACATTTAGTTTTGCGCGCATCTTCTGGTTTTTCAATAGCTCGAATGGAGTAGCTCCTGTTGTAGCATGGGGTGTGGCGCGATAGTTCTGTATGAACTCTGTTACTGCTTGTTTCCATGGTCTGTGCATTTTGTTGGCAGTCTGTATACACTCTTTCAATACTCTGTTAAATCTCTCTTATAGCTCTGTTAGCTCTAGGATAGTAGACACTGGAGCGCAGGTGTTTTATCTCTCTCTCTCTCTCTCTCTCTCAGAAAAATGGCAAATGCATGGGAAGTGAACTGACATCCATTATCAGAAACCAGGTAGGAAGGGTTTCCTTCACGACTGAAAACAGTCATCAAAAACTGAACAACGGCCTCTGTGGTGACAGTAGGGATGAATGCCACCTCAGGCCACTTACTCTAATGGTCTGTGAGAGTAATAGCATAGCGACAGTCCTATGTAGCATTTTCAAAAGGACCTGTGATGTCACTTGCCACCCTTTCCCATGGTCCATTTGGAAGTTCAACAGGTGTAAGCGGTGCAGGTGCAGTTTTTGCAGTTTTATAATTGTACATGAGACACAGGAGTAAATCATAGTCTGTACAGTATCGTCCATTTTTGGCCACCACTATAACTTGCGTAGTCTCTGCTTTGTACGTACCAGTCCTTGGTGTCCTTCATGAGCCAAGTCAACAACTCTGGACCTGAGTGAAGTAGGGACAACCAAGCGATCTGTGCCTCTCATGACCAGCAAGTCATCCACAGCCAGTTCATCGCGCACCTGAAAGTAAGGAATCAGTTTGGGAGTCACATTCTTCCTGCTAGTTGGCCATCCTTTCTGTATCTGGTGTCTCAGTCGTGCAAGTTCTGGGCATGTCTCACAGGCCGCAGTAAACTCTTGTATGGATATAGCATGCAAAGCTCCCTGAAAGACAGTAGCCACCATGTCTGGACTTTCAGCAGCGTCACCTATAGAAGGAAGAGGAAGTCTAGACAGGCAGTCAGCAGTCACATTCTGTTTGCCTGGCCGATAAGTGACATAATATGTAAAGCAAAGCAGTCTAGCAGACCATCTGGCAATCCTCATGCCAGCACGACCTGTACCTGTGGAAGTGAGGAGAGTTGTAAGTGCTTGGTGATCTGTTCGCAGCACAAAGTGACGTCCCCACAGATACGTTCTCCACTTTTCCACAGCCCACACGCATGCAAGTACTTCTTGTTTGACAGTAGAGTACTTCCTTTCAGCAGGAGAAAGCGTCCTGGAAGCAGGATGTAGCTGAGTGAGCACAGCTCCAAGGCCATAGTCAGAAGCATCAGTAGTAACTTGTGTAGGCAGAACAGGGTCATACAGTGCTAAAGTTGGGCTTTCCAGTATCAGTCTTTTAATCTCAGAAAAACTGAACTCAGCATCAGCAGTCCAGCTGAAATTCAGTTCAGTAGAGTCCCTGAGTGTGGCACGTAGAGGTTCAACAACAGTGGAAAAATTGGGAATGAACTTACTATACCACAATGCAAGGCCAAGGAAGGATCTCAGGGAGGCAGGGTCATGTGGGCAGGTGCATCAGCTACTGCTTTGACTCATTCTTGGTCAGGCTGGAGGCCTTCTTTGGATATGGTGTGACCAGGGAAACGTAAAGAGGTTTGGTTGAACTTACATTTTTGCATGTTCAGTTTGAGTCCTGCCTCATTCAGGGCATGCCGCACTCTCCGTAGGTTTGCATCATGATCCTGCTGGGTTGTGCCATAACATATTAAGTCATCCAGGTAGGCATGTACGCCTGGAATACCTGCTAGTATTGTTGACATCATCTTTTGGAACGCTGATGGAGCTGAAGCAAGGCCAAACGGAACTCTGCAGAAGCGGAAAAGACCGTTGTGAGTGATAAATGCAGTTAAGTCACGACTATCTGGATGTAGCAGCATCTGGTGATAGGCAGAGGCGAGGTCAATGGTAGAGAAAACAGTAGCTCCTCGCAGATGTGTAAACAGCTCGTCCATGTATGGTAAGGGGTGACAGTCACTGACAATGGACTTGTTTGGCTCCCTCAGGTCAACACACATATGTGGTTTACCTCCTTCCTTCCTCTGAGTCACAACAATAGGAGAAACCCATGGAGATGCATCGATTCGTTCTATGATGCCCTTTTCCTGTAGCTCCTTCAGCTCATCAGTTACACAGCCTGCCTCACTGTGAATGGAAGCCTCCGCAGTTTCTGCTGTACTGGTACAGCACCTGGTTTCAGTTGTATTTTATGCACAAATCCTTTTGCACATCCAATTTCCTGTACTTGAGCCTCTGGTGCTGAAGATGGTGATTCATCTGGTAGTATAGGTGGTGCCTGGAGAGCAGGAAGGTTGGCTCTGGAGACGACAGGACTTGAATCAGTGATGACTTTGTTACCTTCAAGACGCATATGTAAAGCAACAAACAAATCAAGCAGCACCTGATTCAACCACCATAAAAGAGCATGTAGCTGAATGTTTATCATGAGTAACAGTGGCTTTCAGACACCCTGTGACCGGTATTTTGTCTTTTTAATATGTAAGCAAAGTCACTGCAGGCTCAGCAAGGTCACATGTAGGGAAGAGGGTCTGGTATGTACTCACTGGAAGAATAGAAACAGATGAACCTGTATCCACTATGAGCTCCAGATCTTCAGAATGTGCATTTGCATCCATATGCACTGTACACAGGATTTTATCTCGCACAGCATCATTCATGTAAAGCACAGTCAATTCATTTATGAGCACTTGACGTACCTCCTTTTGGCTGGAGCGACAAACTTTTGAAAAATGTCCTACTTTTCCACAGGAGTTGCACGTAACCTTGGCCGCAGGGCATGATGGCTTATTAGCCATGTGGCTAGTAGATCCACAGCGGTAGCAGGAGCGGCGTTTACCTGCAGATTGGGACGTGGACGGTGCCGTCTTTGTTGTAGGTTTCACTTTTTCCCTTGCGCAGTTGTTCCGTTGCTGTGTGTGCATGGCTCTCACTGGTGCTGCAGCAGGAGTAGCAGTACCAGAAAGGACGTCGGCGTTACGAAGTCCGGTTTCAATCTGCACAGCGAGTGTAGTAGCCTTAGTCAGCGTCAAGTCCGGTTCTAGCAACAGTCTATCTCTTATGCGTGTACTGGCAACACGCTCTATCAGCTGATCACGAAGCATCTGCTCCTCCATATCCCCAAACTCACATGCTGCAGCGAGTTCACGCAGCGCCGCCAAAAACTGGTTAATTGTCTCATCCGGTCTTTGTGCCCTGTGGCGGAACTTATGCCGTTCTGCTACGACATTTACTTTAGGAACAAAGTGCTTTTTAAGTCCGTCCACAGCAGAAGCATATATGGTAGATATCCGGCAGGGTGTAAAACAGTCTTTGTCCCTCTGTGCCAAGCGCATGGAGAAGAACGCTCGCTTTCTCTCTTCAGGCCAGCTATCCCCCCCTTGCTCTGATAACTAGCATGTAGTTTTCAAACATCTTTAACCAAGTAGGAAAGGCAATAGCCGGACTGCCTGGGCAGGGCATGAATGGAGCAGGTAAAGGCACGGAAATAGCCATCCTCGTTGCCACAAATGTGGTATTTTGCAGTCGTAGAAAATAAAAAATAATCAGCCGGGAAACCTGCACTGTGCTTCACTTCTCTCTTTATTCTCTTCTTCGCTCATCTCATCGTAACAGGTAGTCACATCCTATTGCTCTGTTTAGTAGCGCCCTCTGTCCGTCTCTTATTGTAATAACACAACACAACACAAAGTTTAAAAGAATAATATTTCAAATTAAGACATAAAAGAGCCACAAATCATCACAAAAGAACCACATGTGGCTGAAGGGCCATGCTGCTTCAGATGATGAAAATTCTTACATGCACAGGTAAGTGGAGCTACAGTTACCATAGGAATATCTGTGGACAGCTGTCCTTGTACTCGTGTTCAAAGATGGGGGAAAAAATCCACCTAAGAATGTGTGACTCCACCCTCTTCAGCAGCATCACGACATCAGCTCAGCTTTATAATGTAGGAGAGAAAGAGCTTAAATCAGGCATGAGCAGATCATAACCATCAGCCGCTGAGAAAAAGCCAATATGTGATGTGTGATTTATCAAAATGGGTTTGAAATGAGTATTAACAGGGAAATATTGAGCACATATTGAATCAAACCAGGTGTGTCACTGCAGAGTGTGATATTTGATTTATTTTCGGATTCAAACATAAAATGTGTTTTAGGTCTTAAAATCGGGAGAAGCATACACCAGTTTTCTTTAGTGGTTGGTTATTTTTTGTGATTATTACATTATGAAGAGAGTTAAAATCTGAGAGTTCGTTGATAAAAAACAATAAAGTTTATCTCACCCTGATTGTTCAAAAGCTTCAGGTTTGCTCAGATATCAATATTTTTACATAACAAAGGCTATTTTCTGTTGTGTATGGCTCTCTGTAAGGGAATCAGTGTTAACAGAGTCCAGAGACAGATGAATTATTGGTAGTCTACACATGAATGGAATGCGCATGCGCCGGATGTGTGAGGACGCTGGTGTGTTTGTCGCCGCTTCACAATCCTAAGAAAACTGTCTGCTTTCGCTTAACATCAATTATTTCTTGTAGTTCTGCTGTTCCTCTGCTGTTGATAAACCATCCAGTCGAGCGTGGATTGATATCAGTGATCTCTAACTTTGTTACAACGAACCTTGTGTTGTCGTCAGCCGAAGTACTCACCGCCCCACAGCTGTTAGCGTCCTCCGGCTAACCTCTAGCCCCCTGGCTTAGCTAGTGTCCCACCGAAGCTATGACTGTGCTTTTCCCCTTCGAATCTTGAGCATTCTCTCTTGACCACCTGTGAATCTTCCATCAGGAAGGCTAGATGCCGGGAAGCTGTTAGCTTGTAGCCCCCGATCAGCTGTTAGCCTCTGTGGGCTAGTGGCTAGCTAGCTAGCAGCAGCCTGCTCCCACTGCTTCCTCACGCAGCTAACATGGTGCTCTTCAAATACTCGCCCCAGCAGCTTCTCAACCTCATCTCTTTCTCCACTCCAACCCGTCTTACAGACATTAAATCCCTTGGCCTTCTGCGTCGTCCTCGTTATATCCATAGAGCACAGAAACAAAAGTTTGTTGACTCAAGCCACGCCGTCCCCACAGTCCAGTCGGACCGTGACTCGTTGACTCCACCAGCTGCACACTCACCTCCGAATTTCTATCACTACTGGACTGCTTCAACATCACACAGCATGTCCAAGGACCCACCCTCTCCAAAGGTCACACACTGGATCTTGTGTGCTCCACTGGTCTCCCCTATTCATTCCACAATGCCTGGACCTAGCCATCTCAGATCACCATGCTGTTTTCTTCTCTATCCCCACCCCCCTCCTCAGACAGCTTACAAAACGCAACATCACTTTAAGTCAGTAAGCATTCCAGCCCTCATGAACATGTTAGCTACCAACCTGACCACTACACACCCTATAACCACAGTTGATGCCCTGGCGAATCACTACAATACAGCACTATCCCTCAGCCTGGATTCTCTCGCCCCTCTCAAGACTCGCTCAGTCTCCTTTACCCACCCAGCCCTCTGGTACACTGCTGAACTCTGCTCCATGAAGGCTTCTGGCCGACAGCTGGAGAGACTTTCTAAAAAATCTGGCCTCACTGTCCATCTGGAGGCCTATAAAGAGCATGTGCGCTCCTACAAAGAAGCTCTCTCCAGAGCAAAGTCCAGCTACTACTCATCCCTCATCAGTGACCAGCAAAACCATCCCCGGATGCTCTTCTCCACAATAAATCGCCTTCTCCGCCCCACTGACAACCTTCATCCCCCAGCCAACTTCGACCACTGCACTAGGCACCTGCAGTTTTTCCAGGATAAAGTTGCCTCCATCCAGCAGCAACTTTCATCTGGACCTCCACCTCAGGATTTCACTTCACATCAGGACACCGCTCCTCCGCCTCACTGCCATCTTGCCTGCTTCACACCCGTGGACACTCTCCAAGTGGCTGAATGGGTCAAGAAGGCCAAGGTATCCACCTGCTCTCTTGACCCCATGCCCACACCACTGGTGAAAGCATCTCTGTCTGTTCTGTGCCCCATCATGGTAGACATCATCAACACCTCATTATCATCTGGAATTGTCCCCTCATCCTTCAAAACTGCCTCAGTAACCCCCATCATCAAGAAGCCTGGGTCAGACCCGGAGGACCTCTCCAACTATCGACCAATCTCCAACCTTCCCTTCATCAGCAAAATTCTCAAAAAAGCAGTCGCTGCCCAACTCCAGCAACACATGTCCAACCATGAGCTCCATGAACCTCTTCAATCAGGATTTCGCACTCACCACAGCACTGAGACCGCCCTTATCAAAATAACCAATGACCTCCTCACAGCTGCAGATTCTGGACACATTAGCCTCCTCATTCTCCTTGACCTAACCGCTGCTTTCGACACAATATCCCACACCATCCTCCTTGACCACCTGTCTCACCATCTTGGCATCACTGGTACAGCTCTCTCCTGGTGTCACTCATATCTCTCACAAAGAAAACAGTTTGTTACCATCGGCACCTCTCACTCATCCCCCGCCCCAGTTAACCAGGGCGTGCCTCAAGGCTCTGTTCTTGGAACTCTCCTTTTTACCATCTACATGCTTCCCATTGGACAGATTATTCACAAACACAGTCTCAGCTTCCACTCTTATGCAGATGACACCCAACTCTATCTCAGCACCAAACCATCCACTCAGCTCCCTCCCCACTCCCTGGTAAACTGCCTCCACGACATCAAAGCCTGGATGACCTCTAACCAACTCAAACTCAACAGCAATAAAACAGAGCTCATGGTGGTGGCCCCCAAAGCGCTGCTGCAGAAGGTTGAAGATCTCTTGCTCAATGTGGACAGGACCTCCATCTGTCCTTCCTCTGAGGTCCAAAACCTGGGCGTCATCCTGGACTCCACCCTCTCCTTCCAGTCCCACATAAAGTCTGTCACCAAATCTGCCTTCTATCATCTCAAGAACATCTCCAGACTCCGACCATCACTCCCTGATTCTGTGGCTGAAACACTCATTCATGCTTTCATAACCTCCCGCCTGGACTACTGTAATGGAGTCCTGTCTTGAGTTCCCAGCAAAACCCTGGACAGGCTTCAGTATGTCCAAAACTCTGCAGCTAGAGTTCTCACCCGCACTAGACCCTGGCAACACATCACTCCGACCCTCATCCACCTCCATTGGCTCCCTATCAAGTCCCGTATCAACTACAAAGTCCTCCTCCTCACATACAAATCTCTCCATGCTCTGGCTCCCCAGTACCTTTCTGATTTCCTCCATCCATCCGCAACCTTTGATCCTCAGACACCGGCCTACTTTCCATGCCCAAAACCAAACTCCGAACCTATGGAGACAGAGCCTTCAGTGCTGCAGCTCCCACCCTCTGGAACACTCTTCCTGCAGACATTCGTAGCGCTCCATCTCTGGACATTTTCAAAAAACGTCTCAAGCACCACCTGTTCACCACAGCCTACAGTCTTCACTAAACCAGCCCTTACACTCATCCTACCCCTCACATAGTTTGTCCATGTCTATGTGTTCCTGTAAAGCGTCCTTGGGTTTCTTGAAAGGCGCTATATAAATTCAAGATATTATTATTATTATTATGAAATAATTAGGCTCATAAATAATGTTAGAATAAAGCATGTGCTGGTATGATTTTTGTAATTGGCTGCAGGTTTCTTTTCAGATCTTGATGAACCCTGAGACATTTAGAGGATTCAGACAGCCTTCATTATGGCTGAAAGTCAAATACTTCCAGGTTGTTCCACACAGTTAGGGACCTTCCTAAGCAAGAAACACTACTGGACCCCTCTGACTCAAGGAAATTTTTTTTATTTTTGTTATTTTTGTGCAGACTTTTTAATCCAAAGCGACGTAAATCTAAGAGGGAGACAGGTGTTCAAGGAGTTAAGGACCTTGCCCAAGGGCCCAAACTGGATATTGATTCTGTACTGACTGGGATTTGACCTGTCAACCTCACAGAGTTAATGGTATAACCCACTGAGCTGTCCAGCCCCCAAATTTTCTGTGTTCCTGCTCTGAGCACGTCTCTGTGGATGAGACGGTGGGATACAAGTCATGTTACAACAGCAGCACAAACACACTCTTCTTTTCCTCCTCAACTCTAAACTCCAAATGGAACTTCAAAAACAATTTCACTGTACGTCATACAATGACAATAAAAAACAAACAACAAAAAACCCTCACACTATAAAATAACAATACAGATATAACAAATATATACTTCTGTTACAATTGTATTAATAATAATAAATAATAATAATGATAATAATGATAATATAATAATGATAATAATTATAATAATAATAACAATAACTATATTATTATTATTATTATTGTCATAATTACCATTATCATCATCAGGATAATCCTTATTATTGTCATTGTTATTACTAATATTATTATCATTTTATTATAATTATCATAGTTGTTACTATATTATTATTATCATAATCATCAATATTTTTGTTATTATTATAATTACTTTTATTATTATTTATAATAATACTGATACTATGATTATTATCATTATTTTTACGATCATTATTATTATCGTTATTTTTGTATCTGACAGTTATGTTGTAAAAAAATCTGTATTTTTTCTAGTCAATTAAAAGAAAAAAATAAATAATGTTTTTATGAATATAGAAGAAAAGGATAATTCCTGAAACAGAATCTAAAGACTGGTTTTAGTTTCTCAAACAGAGGTTTATGTAAAAATAAAACTGTCTGCTGATGGTCCCTAAGGAATCCTAATAAAATTAGAGAAAGTCCTCTTGTTACATCTTCCTCAGGTCAGACTATTTATTCCAGCTGTCTTTGACAGAGATGTGATGGTTTAGCTAGGTCAGACTGTTTATTCCAGCTATCTTTGACAGAGATGTGATGGTTTAGCTAGGTCAGACTGTTTATTCCAGCTATCTTTGACAGAGATGTGATGGTTTAGCTAGGTCAGACTGTTTATTCCAGCTATCTTTGACAGAGATGTGATGGTTTAGCTAGGTCAGACTGTTTATTCCAGCTATCTTTGACAGAGATGTGACGGTTTAGCTAGGTCAGACTGTTTATTCCAGCTATCTTTGACAGAGATGTGACGGTTTAGCTAGGTCAGACTGTTTATTCCAGCTATCTTTGACAGAGATGTGACGGTTTAGCTAGGTCAGACTGTTTATTCCAGCTATCTTTGACAGAGATGTGATGGTTTAGCTAGGTCAGACTGTTTATTCCAGCTATCTTTGACAGAGATGTGATGGTTTAGCTAGGTCAGACTGTTTATTCCAGCTATCTTTGACAGAGATGTGATGTTTAGCTAGGTCAGACTGTTTATTCCAGCTATCTTTGACAGAGATGTGATGTTTAGCTAGGTCAGACTGTTTATTCCAGCTATCTTTGACAGAGATGTGATGGTTTAGCTAGGTCAGACTGTTTATTCCAGCTATCTTTGACAGAGATGTGATGGTTTAGCTAGGTCAGACTGTTTATTCCAGCTATCTTTGACAGAGATGTGATGGTTTAGCTAGGTCAGACTATTTATTCCAGCTATCTTTGACAGAGATGTGATGGTTTAGCTAGGTCAGACTGTTTATTCCAGCTATCTTTGACAGAGATGTGATGGTTTAGCTAGGTCAGACTGTTTATTCCAGCTATCTTTGACAGAGATATGATATTTAGCTAGGTCAGACTGTTTATTCCAGCTATCTTTGACAGAGATGTGATGGTTTAGCTAGGTCAGACTGTTTATTCCAGCTATCTTTGACAGAGATGTGATGGTTTAGCTAGGTCAGACTGTTTATTCCAGCTATCTTTGACAGAGATATGATATTTAGCTAGGTCAGACTGTTTATTCCAGCTATCTTTGACAGAGATATGATATTTAGCTAGGTCAGACTGTTTATTCCAGCTATCTTTGACAGAGATGTGATGGTTTAGCTAGGTCAGACTGTTTATTCCAGCTATCTTTGACAGAGATGTGACGGTTTAGCTAGGTCAGACTATTTATTCCAGCTATCTTTGACAGAGATGTGATGTTTAGCTAGGTCAGACTGTTTATTCCAGCTATCTTTGACAGAGATGTGATGTTTAGCTAGGTCAGACTGTTTATTCCAGCTATCTTTGACAGAGATGTGATGGTTTAGCTAGGTCAGACTGTTTATTCCAGCTATCTATGACAGAGATGTGATGGTTTAGCTAGGTCAGACTATTTATTCCAGCTATCTTTGACAGAGATGTGATGGTTTAGCTAGGTCAGACTGTTTATTCCAGCTATCTTTGACAGAGATGTGATGGTTTAGCTAGGTCAGACTGTTTATTCCAGCTATCTTTGACAGAGATGTGATGGTTTAGCTAGGTCAGACTGTTTATTCCAGCTATCTTTGACAGAGATGTGATGGTTTAGCTAGGTCAGACTGTTTATTCCAGCTATCTTTGACAGAGATGTGATGGTTTAGCTAGGTCAGACTGTTTATTCCAGCTATCTTTGACAGAGATGTGATGGTTTAGCTAGGTCAGACTGTTTATTCCAGCTATCTTTGACAGAGATGTGATGGTTTAGCTAGGTCAGACTGTTTATTCCAGCTATCTTTGACAGAGATGTGATGGTTTAGCTAGGTCAGACTGTTTATTCCAGCTATCTTTGACAGAGATGTGATGTTTAGCTAGGTCAGACTGTTTATTCCAGCTATCTTTGACAGAGATGTGATGGTTTAGCTAGGTCAGACTGTTTATTCCAGCTATCTTTGACAGAGATGTGATGGTTTAGCTAGGTCAGACTGTTTATTCCAGCTATCTTTGACAGAGATATGATATTTAGCTAGGTCAGACTGTTTATTCCAGCTATCTTTGACAGAGATGTGATGTTTAGCTAGGTCAGACTGTTTATTCCAGCTATCTTTGACAGAGATGTGATGGTTTAGCTAGGTCAGACTGTTTATTCCAGCTATCTTTGACAGAGATGTGATGGTTTAGCTAGGTCAGACTGTTTATTCCAGCTATCTTTGACAGAGATATGATATTTAGCTAGGTCAGACTGTTTATTCCAGCTATCTTTGACAGAGATATGATATTTAGCTAGGTCAGACTGTTTATTCCAGCTATCTTTGACAGAGATGTGATGGTTTAGCTAGGTCAGACTGTTTATTCCAGCTATCTTTGACAGAGATGTGATGTTTAGCTAGGTCAGACTGTTTATTCCAGCTATCTTTGACAGAGATGTGATGTTTTGCAAGGTCAGACTGTTTATTCCAGTTGTCTATGACAGAATAACTAACTGAATAACTAACACGTCATGCTGTCTCTTGTTTGTCTCTTCAATGAGCAGTTCAGCACATTGGCTTCATTAGCTTCGGTGAAAAAGAATACTAGTGATGGTGTTTTATTTTGAAGGATTTAAGAGGAAGCTGGGGTGTCTAGAGCTCAGTGTGTCGGGCTTGACTACTGAAGAGGTGATTATCGGACCGGAGTGATTGATTAGAGCTGAGCCGCTCAGCAGCGGAGACAGAGGGGAAGTTGAAGCTGGGATTTGATTTGCTTTTAGTTTTTAACTGCCCGTTTTCTTCACACGGATCTGTGACCCTGCTCTTTCTCCTGAAGCTTTACACACACTTTTTTTCTGGTTGGATTTAAACTCTGCTGGGATGACTGACGACCGATGATCAGAAGGTGAGCAGGAAAGCTTTACTATCAGATGTCTTGCTGTCTGTGGGAACGGGTCAGGCTCTGGGGAGGCTCCGTGGTTCTCCCGGGGCTCCGTGTGAGACTCGGACTGTTCGAGTCTCCTTTTCTGAAATGAA
This sequence comes from Cheilinus undulatus, assembly GCF_018320785.1. Taxonomy (NCBI): domain Eukaryota; kingdom Metazoa; phylum Chordata; class Actinopteri; order Labriformes; family Labridae; genus Cheilinus; species Cheilinus undulatus. The sequence goes on from NC_054878.1 coordinate 1,404,318, forward strand.
CCAGTCTAAGTCGCTTTCAGTGTGTAGATCCCTTCTGATTTCTCAAAGCTCTGTCTTCTGTTAACTCTGTTTTGACGTTATCCAGTCGCAAAAGATAAAGAAGTCAGGGAAAAGTCCCGATGGGTATCAGATAAGCCTAATGTCCCTAACCGAGTCTCCTCTAATGAAGTTTACTCTGAGCAGCCTTTCACAGTTGTGCCCTTCTTAACCTTTGCCTCACCTCTCAGGATCAGACGGACATGCTGTTTAACAAATGCAGCATTAAAAAGATAACTATTATATTGGATTTATTTAAAGCGAACAGAAATGAGCAGAAATCTGTGATGTAGTTTCACAAACATGATCATAAAGACCTCAGCCTGACAGGAGATCAAAACAAACGATTCTTCTAATAAATCCGTGAATAAAATAGGAGGGAAAGCAGTCAGCCATTATTTTATGTTAATAATTGCAGAATATATTTCATGCCAAAAAACAGGATTACACAAATGAAGAAGGGCGCAGAAACATTTTTACATTGACATTTTTATTGTTATTTATGAACCTATTTAACCCTTAGGACCTTTGAACGTCAGCTCAAAGACCATTTTCCCACTGATGATCAGAATTAAAGACAGAGAAGTAGAGTGTTTAGATGAGATGACCCCTCATAAACGTAATGGAGCATGCTGGGATAGATGAGTTTTACATTCACCTTCTCTGGTGTAAAACGTTTCTCTTCCACCAGTACTACTACCTCTATTACTACTAATACTAGCAAGGATGATAAAGACATGCTGGACTGACAAATCCCCAGCAAGAAAGCAAAAAGAAAAGACGGAATCAAGGGAATCAAAAACAAAAACTCTGTAGGGGGGTAAGAAGAGCCCAGATCGATGACTGGGGGCTGAGCACAGATAGATTCTGTAGCCTGCTCCTGAAAACCAAAGGAATCAGCTGTTTAATGCTGTATCCAGTAAAAAAGCCCTCAGCATCATCATGTTTGACAGCCGTGCTTTCATGCTATGTTGGAGAAATGTTCTACTCTCATGCTGTCCTGAGATGACCAGACTCTGTGCTGTTTTATCTGCAAAAACAAAACAAAACAATTTCGTCAGAATGCTCTCAAAAGAGAGCGTTTACAGCCAGAACGAAGACAAGAGAACGACTGGCTTCTGTTGGAGAAAGGAGGATCTTTTGTTGGATACATGGAGAGTAGGTTTTCTGTTTATAGGCTACTTTAAAAATGAAAATAAGTCATAATCTCAAAAACACACTTCAGTGCTTAAAGCAAAAACAATTCTGCAAGACAGTAAGGTATTACTTTAGATTTAGAGGAAGAATTAATAACTTAAAATTAGGGCTGAACGATTTGCACAACCAGTCTTATGTTTTTTTTTGACAAATTCAAGCAATAAATAATTCCATAAATAAGAACATGTGTGTTGAAAACAATGATATTATTTCCAAAGCAATAAATCATAGAAGCATGGGTCTGAATATGGGGGTGCAACAAGCTTTAAGCTATAAAGGAGGCGGCTGGGGTGGAGGGGATGAGGCTGGCTACCGGCTAGAGCTGGGGTCTGACTTTAGTGAAGTAACTCCAGGCTTCATCAGTTTTATTTGTTAATTTTATTTTATTTATTTATTTAGAATGGGCGTACTATTTTTGCTTGTATAGCAAATGTGATGTCATTTGCTTTGTTTAAGGGCATTTTCATTTTTATGTCCCTCATTTTGATTAAGAAAAACATACATAAAACACAAAAAGAAGGATTTTTGTAAACCATTAGAAAAAAAAGGGACACTTGAATGTTTGCATAATGTGCATAAAGTCTCTGCTGCTGCAAAAATTGATTTATCAAACTGGTATTTTGACACATTTTAAGTTAAAGAAATACCGCGATTTGAAAATTGCAGCAGAACATATTGCGATTTAATCTATTTTGCACTAAATTTCCCAGCCCTACCTAAATTGATACCAAATTACAAACCCAGGAAAAATACTCTGCAGTCAGTTTGCAGCTCCTCTCGACCCCTTTAGCTCCTGAGGGGGATTTTCTGACTGGAGTGATCCTGATCTCATTCAGTCAAAACAAAAGACGGCTTAGAACGATCTCAGAATTTGTGAAGCTCAGTCCTTGAATTCAAATTAACAAGTATTTTTGGTAATTTGAAGAGAATGTTGGGAATGATCTAAAAAGTCTTGTTTTCTGTGCAGGAAAAGAGTCGAGCAGAGATCGGAGGGTGATTTAATTCTCCAATAAGATTATTCACTGCTTTATATAATGGATGTTTCAGTGAAGGTTTCCATGAAAATGACTTCATCTCAGCATTCTGAGTTTCTTGGAATATTATCATGTGCTGGTCAGGTTAGTTGCAAGCATGAAAAGTCAATTTTTATCAAGGTTTGGAGATGGCGAGGATAATCATGTGAGGAATCCTTGTTTTTGAACAGAGCCACTACTGTCCTGGGTGTATACTCAATATTGGAAGAATCCCAAAATAACAACACAGGACTCTAAAAGAGCATGAATAACCCCCACCCAGATATTCCACCTCTGCTTTCATATACTAGTCTCCTGCATGTTCCCTGATGATTTATGATGCAGTGATGATGAGCCTGGGTTTCTCCAGGACCTTAAGGTGCTTATTTGAATAGTTCCCCTCAGTGTTTTTTGCTTGTTGCTGTGTTTTTAAGAACATATTTTGTTGTGACCAGTGTGAGGGTAGTTATTTAAAAAAAGTCTTTCTCATTACTGGTTAATTTCTACATAAGTGATGTGTTACATTACTATTTACTTAGAGTCAAAAGTAACTAGTTACATAGTGACATTACTTTGGCATTACTCCTGATTACCTGGTCTAGGGATGCACCGAAAATTCTGCCACTGAAAATTTTCGGCCGAAAATGGCCCAAAAGTGCATCTTCGGTTTTTGGCTGAAAGACTTTTATCACTGAAACAACAAGGCCGAAACACGACGTTGTGATGACGCAAGCAAAAACCACGGCCAGCACGCGCTTGGATCAGTGGTTCACAAATAATGGTACGTGTACTTGAAGGCACTCCAGGGGGTACGCAAGATTTTAGAATATATGCCGGCTATTTAAGACAAATAGCGCCTTTCTTTGCATGTCCGGTACGACATGATTTTGCGAGTATATTACATTCTAAAATCACGCCTGCGGTGTGTTTTCTCTGTTCTCTGATAAACAGTGATATTTATTGGAGTGGAGGATAAAAGGAGGTGTGTCCCCCTCTGTCCTTCACTCCATGCATAGTGCGGCACTTTTACGCACAGCCAGGCTGTCAGTGCCTTTTTGTTTCACGTTTCATTCACTGTGCCAGCCAAGTTTGTAAGAGGAGGGACTGACTTTTCATTCATTCCATGTCAAATATGATCAATAACAGTAATAATATTGCACAGCTGAGGGTCGCTGTGAGAGGAGTTAACTCTCCCACAGCGCACAGACTGGCTCACCTGATTGTGTTCCAGACTGGTCAGAGGAGTCATTTAGCTGGTTGATCTGGAGCATTTATAAGTCCAATGTCTGAGGTCAGAGGAGACTGTGTTGGTAAATATTTCACTAAAGTCCTGTTAATTTAGAAACAGCTCCAGCTGTGCGATGCATTTGCGGTAACATAGACATGTCGGGCTGCCTGCTGCCTGTCTCCCTCTCTACCAGGCTAAAAAAGAGGCAAAAACACAAGCACGGATACAGACAGATATGAGAAGAGGTCAAACATCAAGTGGTGTTGGAGAGGAGGACATTTTTGTTTCTCCGTCTGCCTTAAAAATTGGAGCAAAACTTAAATATCTGCAGCAATGTTGCGCTGTGAAATGATGTTGCTGGTGTGGAAGCTTGCACTGATTCGCTACAGGTTCGACATGAAAATATTTTGTGTGAATAATTTGCACGAAAAAATTGGAGTGTGAGGACCTTAAGTTTATGAAGTGGAGTTTATATTTTGTATGTTATTAAATTTAATCACCCTAAAACCCCCTGAGTCTCCCCCATGGCAGAATGGTTTGACCCACACTGGAACATGCCTGTCAATCACTGTATTCACAACCTCTCCATTCATAAAACGGTTATTTATTTTTTGTGAAGAAATGCTGATCTATAACTAAGTTCATGATTTCAGTTTGAGAGATCTTTATTGTGATCCCTAAAAGGGGCACTAAGCTGTCTTTTTAAGAATTAGTTAATTTTTTACAGGTTTTTAGTTCTTTCTAGCTTTCTGTTTTTATTTCCAAATAGTTCCAGAGGGACCACTGCAGCTAAACAGAGTTTTGCACACTTCTGGGTTTAAATGGTTTTATGCCTTTCCACTCACTGTTTTCAATACATTAATTTGAATTCCCATGTTTAGTAATGAGAAGATCTGCCATAAATTTAGTCATGCATTTTTAACATTTAAAATGTTTGAAAAAAATCGAATATTTGTAATTTGAAAGTGTTTATCAGTTACAAAGTTTGATAAATCAGATGACTGTCACAGCACTCTTTAATGTCTTTCTTTTTGGCCAAAAAGCTTTGCGCTGTTTAGGGGGTACATGACTGAAAAAAAAAGTTGAGAACCACTTTGTATTTTATTTTATTTTATGTTGTGTAATGTTGGAATGTCAGTGCTTAATAAATATTTACATAATTTTGTAATTGATTTATTCTTTGAGGCATTGATATTAATTAATGCAACTGCAGTTGATTTTAGTGAGGTTAGTACACATTCATAGCCATAAATGCAATGGTACTAAGAATTGGCATAATAATTAATTTCGGTGTTTCGGTTTTCAGTTTCGGCCAAGAATTTTCATTTTGGTGCATCCCTACTGGGATCTTCTAAACCAGGGGTGTCAAACTTAATCACAGCAGGGGCTGGATTCAGCTCCTCTGAAAGGCGTCCAAAAAGAAGGAAAAGCCGAGGGGTGGCGTACTCAACACTCCCCTACGTTTACATACCAAAAATATCAAAAAAGCTGAAGTTGTTTGTCTTTTAGGACTCAGGTCTAACCTGAGGGTCTAACAGGGTCAACATTTAACCATAAGTGTCTACCTCATTTTCACCAGCAGTATAATATGAAGAAAAAAGAGCAGGGATGATAAATCATTTGGAAATTAAAAAAATTTAAATTGATAAAGGCTCAAATCTAAAATAAAAATTCCAATTTATCAGTTCAAAAGGTTAGAACACGATATTAAAAATAGAAAAATAATGTTTTTAAAGAGCAAATATACAAGAAGAAAGTTGAAATCATACGTTGAAAAGTGAAGATATGAGATCAGTTTTGAAATCAGGAGTTTAAGTTCCAAAATATGACTTAAAATTTTAATTTGTGAGTCTGATAGTTCAAAATATGGGATTTAAAAGCCAAAAATTAGGAGTTGAAAATGTCAAAATATGAGCTAGAATTCAAAATGATGACTTAAACAGTTAAAAAATATGACTTCAAATTTAAAATTGGGAATCTAAAAGATAAAAATGTGACATATAAAGTCCAAATTATGAGTTGAAAAGGTCAAAGGATGAAATGAAAAAAAATTAGAAGTCTGAGTCGTAATCTTGAGATGCAAAATTTAAAATATGAAATAAAACACTACTATATGTCTTTCCCCACATTCTTGACTTTTTATGAAATCTTTCTTACTGTTTACTTTTTCAGATTTTTATGGCTTAACAAGGATGTTTTAAATAATCAATCTGAAGTTTACATTTTTATACTGGAGGAAATCTGCAGACCTCATACTAGTGGGGCAGTAATAATACAAATAGGATATGATCTTGCGGGCCAGATATTATCGTTTCACAGGCTGGATTTGGCCCCCAGGCCTTAATTTTGACACCCATGTTCTACGCCTTGACCACAGATGAAAAATACAAATAACATACTCCCACATTAGTGTCGTCTTATTAATGGCACTATTTCATGCAGTGAAAGGCGTAAGGATGCGTGAGTGATGTCAGCATCAGCAGTGATGTTCTGAGGTGGGACTGAGTGCGAAGTTAACTAAAGACAGTCGCTGCCTCCTGGTTATTCTGATTATCAGGCACAACATCTCTCTTCTCTGCTCTCAACACTACAATAGGTGACAGCAAAGACCAAAACAAGCTCAGAGAATCTACGTATGTGGAGAACAAGGCCACGGTGGGGAACATTTCCTCCTCAATATCTGCTGCCATAAGCCTCTTTATCTCATTTTTAGTGTTTGCATGTTGCTGTTGTTGAAGATCAAGCTTTGGCTGCTTGGTTGGTGTTTCCTTCATGCAATAATCATGAGCTTCACTCAGGCTCCGGGGGTCTTAAGCTGCTGGCTCTGTGTTAGCGTTCAGCCTCTGCAGGTGGTAAGGAAGATCTGATGCAGACTTGTCAGCAGTGGTGTTGTTTCTGGGCACAGTTTAGACTTCTTCAGCATCATAGTCTGTCCATTTGTGCAACAAATCTAAAATAGTGTTTATATCTCCATGCATCAAGAGAATTTCTTACCTGAACCACTCTACCGTTTCACTCTCCATCCTCCATGGACTCCAGCTAACGTGTCAGCTTGTGTCAGTAAACTGCAACATTTCTGCCATCACACACCGTTATCTTCTGTGTTCATCTCGGAAGTTTGGGAATGGCCTATGTCAAATGCAGGAGTGATGCGTGCATAGAGCACATTAGGCTGAAGAGAAGTAAATCAGTGAATGTAGGGTCTATAATCTGCTCACATTCAGCCAAATACTGCTCATCCTCCTGATCGAGTGCAGATACTGGGCCTCATCCATTCATCTTCAATTAGCTCTGAGGAAAAACTACCAAGAGAAACTTGCGAAAGATTCAGGGCATGTTTGAAAAGTGCTGATTTTGTTTTACACCCGTGTTCTTAAGTTACCAGGTTCTCTTAAGCTGAAGGGACCTGCACGTTTCTCCTAATTGGCCTAGGGAATCAGGTTTTATGCTGAAATAAAGCGTGTAAGGGTCACGTGCAGACAGAAGGTGCACAGGTGTGAAAATAGAAGAACAATGTCAGTAATGCCGAGTTTCAAACATTTCCAATGCTTTGTTAAGTGGATGTAGTCCTACTCCAGACGAGACCAAAAGAGGAAGGGTTAATTTCCTTTTTAGTACCAGCTGTAGATATTAAATAATATGCATGAACATATTCACTGTTTACTGGTTCAGACGGTGCTTCTGTCAGAAATTACATGCATCAAGCTGTGATGAGACAGGATGTGTTCCAGATGAGTTTCTTTCATAATTTAACTAAAATGAACATTTATTCTGAAATGTGAAGCTTTAAAATCATGTGCATTTAAACACAATTAAATTCTTGTGTGAAGAACGTTTATTTTCTTTATTTAGTGTCTAATTCTATTTTAAAAAACTCCTGCACATGTGCCGCATTTAAATTCAGAATTAAATATGATACAGGTAACACTACACTACACGTTTATGTTAATACTGGACTATATTTAGGTCATATATTTGTACATATTATTTATATAAAAGTATTAAATGCATAAAAAATACAGTAAAATAGAAATTTAAAAAATATTTGATCATGCCATTCTTTCATATTTGATTAGTGTGAAGTTAAAATTTATCAACACTCATGTTTCTAAGGCCCTGTTTACATGACGTTTTCAGGTGAAAACACAAAAGTTTTGTTGCGTTTTCGCTGTCAGTTTAAACGAGAATGGTGTTTTGGTGCCTGAAAATGGAACAATTTGGAAATGGGCTCCAGAATGGAAGTTTTTCAAAACATCTCCATGTAAACAGGGAAAACGACACTTTCTGAAAACGCACATGCGCACTTACGGCTGCAGTCAGATGTCAAGCGTAAGTGTCGCAGCAATCTGAACCGAGCCGTGGCAGCTTGAGCCGAGCCGTCTGATGTAGTTTACTGTGATTCAGTTTGTCAAGTCACAGACAGCTGGATTTTAAAAAGGGGAAACATTATTCTCATTTGGAGGACTGTCAGTGCCAGCTTCTTTAGATAAAGTCCTGCTATTAATTTTGGAATTATAACTTTTACCTTTTATTTTTATTGATCATCATGATAATCACTGTCATCATTGTCGTGCGGCAGAGAAATTTCATGGCTCATATTTACACTAAAAAATCTTTGCTAGCTCAGTCTTGTTATAATGTAGATATCTGCTGAGAATCATTAATTTGGCACAGACAAATTCAGCTCCTACAGCCTTTAATTTCTCATGGATTTTCTCATAAAGTGCGGCGCTGCTCATGAGCGCAGCTGGAGCCTTTTTCAGAATGATATTTATATTTTCCTATATATCTGTTTCTTGGAAATGATTAAGACTTTATCTATGTTATTGAAATTTAAATATGGAAACTTCAGCCTGTAGACTCTCCTGCATCTCTCCTCCATCACGAGGCAGGATTGAAGCTTCTGTGTTGAGGCCTAAAAAGATAGCTGTCATCACTTCCAAGAAGCAGATAAAATTGAAAAAGGGAAGGTAGAATTATTGTTCTGAAAAGGTTTTATTCTTTTGCTGTGCTAAAAGCAGGAAGCACTGGACTTTCTAAGAGAATCCAGGAGAAGTATTAAAACTGTTCATTTAAAGATGCTTGAGCTCTCGATCATGGAGGTACTCTGAATGTAATGGTTGTACTACCCAAATGGTATTTTTCTAAAACCTCTTAAATTAAAGTTGAAAGTTGACACATAAGTCACACCTTGGCTGTTTTATTTCAGATTCTGGAGGTAAGGAGATGGACTAGGATGGAAATTGTGTTGCTCAAATACTTTTGGACCTAACAGTAAATGTTGTTCAATAGCACTTCAATAGCATTTTTGAAGCTTAGTACTAAGAGCAGCTGAGAGCCATGTGTTCACTAACCTGACATGTCAGATGTATTTGTGTCACACATCCATCTGGAAAACCTTTGATTCTAAGTGTTTGGGAAAGGGCAGAGGCTTTGAAAAAACTCTGAGGATGATTGGATGAATGTTCTGTCTGTCACATCTTTACAGGCCAATCAGTGCAACAAAACATGTGACGTCATCGCGACCACCGAGGTGTGCGTGCGCAGCTACTGAGGAATAAACTCCATATAGAACTGCATAACGCGAACCATGGCGACTGTGGACATGTCAGTACACGACTTTAGTTGTGTTAGAAAATAAAACAACTCACTGCTGTTTTTTGTCCTACTTTTAATGAAGAAATGCCGTCAAGTTCTGATAAAACTGGCGCTTTAGCAGCATCCACGCTAATGTCTTCCCAAATGGTTCTGATGGGAGCTTTGCAAGCTGGATTCACCAGTGCGAAACAAGGAAATGGCCGAATCCATCTGCTATGCAAGGTTATGTGTTCCCAGTATCCATCCATTTTCTACACGGCTGCTGGGTCACAGGGGTCTGGAGCCTATCCCAGCTGTCACTGGGAAAGAGACAGGGTACACCCTGGACTGGTGGCCAGCTGGTCACAGGGCTGACGTATCGAGACAACCAGGCACACTAAGGCGGCCTTCACACCAGAGCGGTTTGGTCCACTCTAAGCGAGCTCTGGTCCATCCCAGATGTGTGTGCTAGTCCTGGTCTCCTGTAGTCTGCATTTCTCAGAGTTCTCAGTCACGTTTGTAGACCTGACATTGCCTTAGGCTCTGCCAGTGATGTTGATGATTAAGTTTTAGAATACTTAAGATGGGGATGTTGTACGATTCCAACATCCGGGTCAGACTTTTGTGTCTGGTACTGGGCTGAATGGCATGGAGTGATGAAGATGAGAAACCCACAAGTAGAGCCCACACTCTACTGTCCCACTGTCAGATGGAGCAATCCCAACACAATCGGCCCTGAAGAATCGTCAGCTGACCTAATGACTGAGATTATGTGACTGGTACATTAATGTGGCTTACTTCTCATCTTTGCCACAGAAATAAACATGCAAAGTTTACAAAGATGATCTGATGATGGCATTAAAAAATTCTAATTCCAGAAACATACATGCCTACATCTCAACAGTGTTGGGAATTTCTGTCACTACAAAATAGTTGCAGTATGTTTTCAGATGTTTGATGGTAGCATCATTTGGCCTCACCTGTTCTTAAGAGGGTATTTTTCTTCAAATCACCAGCTACTGTTTGCAGACTCTGACAGTCCATAAAGTTTAAAATCTGTGATTTGTTCTTGGCTAAGAACAGAATCTTAGAACACTGTGCCTCATTCACTAATATCTAAGATTTTTCCAACCCTTACCCTAAGCCAACCATGACGTCAGACCAAACTGATATTTTCTGCTCTGTTTTACCTGAAAGGAGTGAAAAGTTATCTTGGAAAGAACAAGACTGACTCTGAGAACGAGGCCCACCTCAGAGGGTTCAGGCTACTCAGACATGGGGCGGCTGTGGCTCAGTAGGTAGCCTCTGTGGTCTTGATGTGTCCTTGGGCAAGACATCTAACCAAAATCTTCCCCACTGCTTCCCTGGTGGTGTTGCAGAACCCAGCCCTGATCAGCAGGCAGAGTTTACAGGAGAACTGCGAGTTCATGCAGGAATAGTATGTCAACAGCGGACTACTTTACCTCTGGGGCTTAATTTATCATCCTTTCCAGTATAGGTCCATGATAGTAATGCTTCCTCCACTGGGTTAGGAAGTTAAAAGGTTCATGTTTGCTCAAAGGATCTGTGGTTTTATGTAAAATTCTTTGGCTAAATATCCTCAAAAGTTAACTTTTCCTCGTCAATGGCGCCATTGTAGCTCTGTGACCCACTGACCTCTCGGTGACCCTTTGCTCTCGCTGCAGAATGAGATGTAATGTTGATATGGTGATGATTTACGATCAGTAGTCCGTGCATTGTGTTTTATTTTGAAAGAACCGGATATCCTACACTTGTGACTTCCTCTTCTGGAGCTTTCTGATCGACAGGTATTGACACGGTTTGGCAGCGGCTGGCACTGAAAATAGACCTGCAGCGTATCTCAAACGAAGTGGAGCCAAGTTTTGGTCCAGGCACGCGCCGCTGCCGGTCTGGAGCACCGACTGTGGAAATGCTTTGATAGACTAGAGAGGGAGCGATTTGCTCCACAGTATGGATTGCTGGCAGATCGCAGTGCGGTCGCTGTATGTGAAAATTGGAGGGTAGTGGTGTGAAAGAGTGGCTGTGACCTAGCGGTTTGATTACTAGAAAGCACGATGCAGGCTGAAGTCCATTTACCACACACTGGGCAAACATGACTGTTGCACACTGGATTTACTGATGTTTGGACACAGCAGCTCCTTTACAAACCACTAAAGGTTGATCAAAATTTCAGTGTCTTAGACCTTATCATTCTATATTTTTAAAAGATTTTTTGGGCTAACGTCGCCATGAAATGTGGTGAGCCACTTTCTCCTCTTTATTGGAATTTCCTCTTATCGGACTAATAAAGGAATATCTTATCTCAAACACCTCCACCAGATGAGAGCATGTAATCACTCCTGGGACAGATGAGAGACAGGCTGTCCAAATTAGACAGACATTAGCTGAATGTCTGTGTTAAACTGAGCTGGAAAAACCCCCATTCTTGTCAGAATTTAATCCCTAATTTGGAAAGCAGATCTTAGATTTATCTTTACTTTAATTAAAGTGTATTTATTTCTTTGAGAGTTTCTGATATCAGGGCTAGTGTGGAGCATTTTGTTGAAGTGTGAGCAGTTTTTTCTTGACTGGTGAGGGCAGCTTCCAAAATGAGAGTTGGAGTAGAACGGGGCCTGCTGCCTGCCTGTAGATGTCCTCAGGGATAAAGCATAAAAAATCTTTTGACTGAAATTTTTTTTCGACATCCAAATCATATTACCCGACCATTAACCCACCGTGACTCACATGTAAGAGCCTTTTTTCTGCCTATCCGTCACTTCCCAGAGGTTTTCATGTAAAAAGGAGTATACTGTGTACATGCCCTTAGCCCAAGGGCATTTACACAGTGTACTGTTCTCTAATAAAGCATTTGAGTTGTAAAAAGACTTTCACCTACACTAATAAGATTCTTAAGACCAATAGCATTTTAAAGGAAGAGGGCACTTTTGAACAGCTTTTCTGTTAGTTTGCTTTTATGTAATTACAATGTTTTCTATCCTGGGGGCCAAAATTTTTTAAGGACAGAAAGCTGAGGGCTTGACAGGATTTCTTGGCTGTTCACGCACCTGCCCCCCCCCAAGGGGGGGTGGACTCTATGAGAGTCTGTGCAGCTGCACACTGTGGTTAAATTCTTCATCTTCAAAAAAAGAATAAATTTTACATTAGACAAAATATATTCTCCTCCAGTCTTAACAGTCATTCAGTCTGTATCAGCCTCTTTTTGGGCAGCATGTTTGCAGAGCTGAGGTGATGCTGCAGCTGCGCTGCCGTGCGTGTCTTTATGATGCACCTCCCTGCTCTAAAGAGAGTTCAACGTACTGTATTTAACTCATTTATTGCATCATTTTTCATCCTTTCCTTGCTATAATTAAGATCATGATAAATGAGTCAAAATTTGTATTTTAAACAGTTAAGATGGTAAATATTAGAAATGAATATATTTTTTTTAAATTTCCATCTCTTTTCCAAAATGTCTCACGGGCCAGATGACACCTGCTAGTGGGTCATTTGGGGATGGCTGCGTTAGACCACTCAATCTGTGTTAAATTTAGCCAGTTTCTGATGATCTTGCAAAAAAGGCATTCTTGCACCCGGCCCACCGCGCATCGGCAAGCACGACCCACCCTGCTCTGCCTCTGATTGGCTAGTTTATTATCATAGTTAGATTGGATAGCCTTAATGGGACCACAACAAAAAACACGTGTAGCCAACCCCCAACACTCCCACCACCATTTTCCAAATGACGGAAATCCATAGTGGCGACGAAGAACTTTGATCCATGTGTCCTGCATGGAAGACCTGGCTCTGCAGTCAGGTCCTGACTCAGAAAGCTAGCGTAAGTGGGTACTCATCTGGTAGGAATAAATACATCTGACTGTGTAGTCCTGTTGACCTCACAGCGCACTGATTGGTGTGTCTCATTTGACTGACAGATAGCTTGATAGGCAGATGCTACTACCAGGCTAGCTTTAGTGCTAGCTTAGCTGACAGGAAGTCCAGCTCAGTGGGTGGGCTCTTGTCTGCCGTTAGGTTGATCCAAAGTTTGGTTGAGACAGGGATTTCTATAGGGAAATTGCCACGGATTGGCTTCAGAAGCTGTTGGAATCAAACAGCTGACGTCCCACAGACATCCAATTACTTTTAGTCTATGGAGTCCACACATTCAAAGGCAGACGTGCACCGTTTTATCATGTTTACAGTCGATGAGCAAAATAAGAGCTTAAAGAGTTTTAATATTTAGTAACGCAAAAGTCCTCTGATGCATTAGCTTCATAATGGTGTGTATTTAATGCAATAATCTAATGAGTTGCTTTTAAAAGTAATGCTATCCACCACTCACTATAATCTCTGGAGGCTTGTGCTTCTACAATAGCCAGAAATACTGAAATATCCTGTTTAGACTTGGAATAATTAATAAAAGCTACACTGTCATCATAATGACAACCCAGTGTTATAGTGATGTCTGCTGTGAATGGCTCTGTGTGTGGGTGTGTGTGTGGGTGTGGCGAGTGAACAGCGAGAGTTTGGTGGAAAGTACGTAAGTTGAGTTGAGTCAGAGTTGAGTTTGGTGATGTCTGTTTATACTGGAGCTGTTAAAGTGCTGACTGTGCACTGTTTAAGCTTGGTGTTACTGATAATAAAGACCCCGCCCTTTAAGATGCAGCCAGACTCCCTGTGTCTACTTACCTCTGCTGACTAGTGCAAAGTGAAGGAAGCTAACCCTGGAGCTAATTACAGCTTCAGCCCTGGAGCGGACCGATTGTTCCCCCCTGTGCTTTCTGAATATATTCCAAATCCTGATGCAGGAAAGGCACATTTGAACACATTTTCTTTTTGCATGGGTTTATGTTCAGATTCACCTACCTGCATTCAAGTTTTACACAGTGGTTTTTACAAGGTACATGTACAACTTTGTGAGAAATGCACATTTAAATCCTGTTATTCTTCATATATAGCTCACCTGACTGATGAAAGTTAGGACACATGTTTAGGGTCCCTCATTTCTTGTTTGATATCAGATTTTGAAACTATTTTTTGTGGCTTCCTTCGCTGTACACCTTTCCCTCCAGTTTTAAATTATATTATTAAAGCTGTGATATTCTCGGCCCTGTGACATTTTAGCCTTCACTGTAAAGTGTAAAGAAGGGATGAAGTGACCCTCCTTTGTGCTGTCTTTGGAGGTTAAAGTAGCACTGTGCTCCTTCACTGGCTCCACTGATCCTGTCTGTGCATGTCTCACTGTGTGTGAAGATGACTCAGATGTGGACACCTGATGCCATGCCATCATAGTATCAGTATGAATGTCTGTAGATGTAAAGATGATTGTCACAGCACTCTCACTGAAACTGTGAAAGCTCCTCATGTCGGCCTGTTTCCTTGACAGTTCTTGCGGAAAAACTTCCAGTTCAGAGCTTTTCAGTTTCTTTTCTTCTTTTGGATTGCATTTTCATTTTTTGCCTCTCAATCCATATTATATCTGAGTGCACACAGCCTCCAGTGAGATGAGCTCTTATGGGGATTTGTAGAGTGTTAGCCGATCCTAACTAAGAAAAACTGGCATGCTCCTGATATTTACATGGAAACGGCATTCATCAATTTAAGACAGATGCATTAAATTTCAAACTCCATTTGAAGGTTTTGAGCAGGAGAGATCCTGAGTTACCTATCAGTGTAGGTGTGGAAAATGTGACCTCACACAGCGTACAGGCAAGCCAACATATTTTCTTGGCCCATTTTTTCGCAAAGCTTGTTAAACTACACGGATAAAATGTTCCCATCTACTCCCACTATGCTGCAGATCTCGCTGAGCTTGTAATAACCACAGGAACAACTTTCAAAGAAACCATTGGAGGCTAATGCCACTACTATAGCCAAGCACCTTATACCACCCCACTTCAAAAATCCTGAAATATCCCTTTAACAACCAGAGATCTAACTTGGACTTCCAATCCAACTTATCTCTGCCTAAACACAGAGATGGTGGAGCCTTGCTGCTCTGCTCCCCTGATGGTTCAACCAAACTTAAAAGAGGATGTCAGACTGGACTTTGGATTTAAAAACTATAAAGACAGAAGTCAGCTTGACGAAAGGCCATTAAATACCACATGGATGTTAGGGCTGGGTATTGTTAAGAACCTCACGATTTGATTCGATTTTGATTCCTTAGGTTGCAATTCGATTCGATATCAATATCGATTTGAAATTGATTTAAATGCTTCGATGTGGATTCAGTAAGAAGTAGAAATACACAAATAACCTGTTGACAGTTTTGTAATAATTATTTTCATGCCCACGTGAACATATATGGTTAGTCACCTCACATTTGTCTTAGCAATAAAACATCTGAAAATTAAAATTTGCACAAATATAACTTATTATGGAGTACAAAAGTAAAAAACGTGGCAGTTCTGTACAAACACTGAAAAAGTAAAGTGCAACTTCAATAATATTTCTTTCCTCTTGGAGATTGTGATAAACCGCAGTGTTTGCACACACCAGCTAGCAGCCTAGCTAGCAGGATTATAGACGTAGTTAGAACAGGAGCTGGCTGAATCATCCAGTTTAAGGACTTTTTTTCATTAGCTTTTTACTCCAGAACATTATTTTGGATGTCACAGAATATTAAATGAATAGTCTATTAACCAAAAAGCTACTCATCTAACTCCATTTTAAGGGAATGAGGATACTTTTCAACAGCTGACTCTGAAGAAACGCCTCAGAGCACCACACAAGAAATGATTTAAAAGGCAAAACACAGGGATAAAGATAATCAAAGCTGAGTTCATAAAAGCAGACAATGCCATCATTAGTATATGATAACAGTGATGGACAGTAGTTTTTCAAACACCAGAGAAAGTGTTACACTTTTGTGTAAAGTCATCCACAGTAAATCTGCTTGTTGAGGTCATAGGTCGTGATTACCTGCAGTAAAACTGTCAACTGATTTTCTTTTCAGATCTCCTGTGCCACATCCTGGACCAGGACTTTATCCTGTTATTGACTGAGTGTGATGCCACAAAGAGGACTGGAGGTCTCCACTATAAACTTTGCTTTTTTAATTACTTCATTTCCAAAGCCACCAGCCTCTTACTGCAGTGATTCCCTTCTCCTCTCAGTCTCCTGGAGGTGTTTTCAGACTGAAAGGTCCTCCATGATAGATCTGTTTTCCAGAAACATCTGGTGTGTGATTGTCATTAATACCTCAGTCCTCATTCATTAAACAGTATTAGTTTTATCTTCTATTATGCAGGGTCATCTAAAAATAAATATGTTGCAGGCGCATTGACAGAGTAAATCATGATCCAGTCCCTCATTGACTTTGCTGCTACTGGTTTTTACTGCCTCATTTGTTTCCTTCTCTAAATTCACTAAAAGTTCTTCTGGGTAAGAGCTTTTCCTGTCACGCGTCTTAAAGGATATATTGGATGACGACTGTGAAGGGAATCGGTACACAGAATTATGAAGTCTGGATGATGTAAACAAGAATTTATAATTGAATTTATTTAAATTGGAAAGTTCAGACAGCTGACGTTGTAATTCTTGGCAAGAATACAAAGCTCTAAATGAATTCTGCAGAGTGCCTTCTTAATATTCATACAGCCTCTTAAATTAGAATTAGTTTAAACATGCACCTGTTAAATTCACCAATGATGACTAGATTTAATGGTTACTTTCATGGGTGTGTGTGTGTGTGTGTGTGTGTGTGTGTGAATGTATGTGTGTGGGGGGGTGTTAAGGATTATGCGGTATCCTCAGCATATGGGCGTCTGCTCTACTAACTTATAGAATTTTAAAGGAACCCCACAGGTTCATTCATAATCACTGATCATCAACTGGTGGCCCAGGGGCCATATCAGGCCCCCCAAAGCTTCCTGTCAGGCCCACAGAATATCACAAAATTCAGAAAAGGAGGAAAAGAAGAGTATCCTTTGGCTTTAACTGTCTGCAGCTGGTAAATCCACCCCAAAAACCAATTAATATTGAAATAGTTTTTAAATCTATTTGATCTGTTTTTATAGAAATTCAGTTATCAGCAATTATTAATAAATATGTAATAATAAAAAAAGAGTTACAGTTGGCAGAAATGTTACAAAAATGGCCAGGTAAAATGGTGAAAAGGGGTTAGAGAGTGGGAAAAATGGGTTGTGGGGTGGCACAAAGGGACATAAACTGGCAAAAAAAATGGTGAAAAGAGGTTAAAAAGTGGCAAAAAAATTGAAAGAGGAATAAAGGGGCAAGAGATATCAAAAATGGATTAGAAGTGGCAAAAAATGGTGCAAAAAGCAATTGAAGTAATAAAAAGTGGTAAAAATTTAACAAAAGTGGCAAAAATTGTTAAAAGAGTACAAAGGGGATAAAACATGCAGAAAAAGTGATTTCACCAATGATGACTAGATTTAAAGGGGGAAAAACTATCCAAAATGGGCTAGAAGTGGCAAAAATATAGCAAACATAGCCTCGCAAAGTAGTGAAAAGGGATTAAAGAATGGCAAAAAGGGTGAAAAGTGGCAAAAATTGGTTCCAAAGTGGCAAAACGTAATGCAAAACGTAATAAAAAAGGGTTAAAGTGGCAAAAATGAGTCAATAGTGGTGCTAAGCCATCATCAGGAAGGGCCCATCTCTGTGATTTTCAGGGGCCCAGCCAATTCTGGGCCAGGCCCCTGCTGTGTTATAGATATTGGGGATCGATCTCACTGTTGATGCCTAAAAGTATCCTGCATTTTGATAGAAAATACAAACACTAAAACAATAATATGTTTATCAGACCAAAATCTTTATTTAATTTTTGTTTCCTTGAAAGTTCGGCCCCCAGAGTTTCTGTGGAGACTGTCTGGCATGGGCCAGACAGTCCCTGGTAAATAAGGTTAATAAGATAACTACTCTATGTTCCCTTTCTTGGATTTAGAGCTTTGATTTCTGAGCTTTGTGGCAGACATGCTGATATCTACATTATGACTGGATGGAAACTACAGACTCACCCTTGGGCCTCAGCTGTTTACATGCAGTGCCCTCTGGGTAGTGATGTGTCCTGGTTGCTTGTCATCTGTCAAACCTTTTTTTTTTTAATCCAAGAGAACGATGATAAAATCAGTGTAACTTCAAATGGATGAAATCCTAGAGGTGAGGAGGCCAGAGTGGAGCTAATGTAATAATATCAGGATAACTGCTGTAGATTAATGCTGACTGTGGGGCTTAAATGAACAGTTTTAACGATGTATCCTAGCTGACCAGAGCTTTTATTAACAGACACACTATTTAGAGGCATGAATTAGGAACTACGATGTCACATACATGTAAACATGGGATCATCCTGGCTATACTGACAGAGATCAGCATTGACATTTTTCTTCTTTTTTTTTGCAATTAATCGGTTTAAGTAGGCTTCAAATAGAGATATACTCTGCCTTTAAACAGAGCATTCAGAAAGTATTCAGTAAGGATGTAACGGTATTGAAATCTCACGGTACGGTATTTATTGCTGTATTTAAAAAAACCTGAACAACAGATGAAGACTTCGGCATTAATTAAACAACAACTTCACTTTAAATATAACAATATGTGCAAAAAAGGTGTTGTAGGTGTCCTTAGTCTAAAAAATGATTGGACATTCTGAAAGCTCTATTAACAAATAGAGGATAAAGGAAATAAGAGTATGGGATATAGGAGGTCTAAAAGTTATTTTTATAAAATAAAACACTGCACCAGCCGGACCTTGTTAATAAAAAGGCATACCTGTTGTATGAAATCTAGTTTCCCAAACATTCTCAGTGCTACTACCTATTTTATACTTTGGCTCCAGCGTGTTTACTAACCTAAAACGGCCGTAGCTCTTTGCTGATATATTCACCTAAACTCCTGTTGAGCCCTCGTGCTGTCAGGGAAGTGGGACTGTGAACACTTCCTTAAGAGTCTCTTGGCCTGGCCGGATTTTTTTGGGGGTGATGATTTATCAAATGGCTCCTCTTGTTACTCGTATTCCCCATGAAGTGTGTTGCTGCGGTCTGGCAGCGCTGCACATTGTCTCTTGTTTGTTCGTCACTTTTTCTCATTTCTTGACACCAGGAAGCAGGGGGGTAGCTAGGGATTTTGGGCCCCCAGAAAGAACATTACATAGGGCCCCTCTTAACTGGCTAGATAAGAAACAAATGTTGCGCCATTTTTACATATATCTATGCATTTAAATGTATTTCTGAACTATAATCTCTCAATGTATGAGCAATATTTTCAGTATAGTTGAATTCAATTTACTTGCATTTTTTTGCAGCGCTGGACTACACCATTTGGACCTTTTAAGGGAGGAGCAGGGATGGCCCAGTATTTTATAACTCTCAATTTAATACAAATTTTGGTCCGCTGACTCGCTTTTGATTCAATAATGAAACGAATTACTAAGAAAAACATGAACAAAAGCACACTTTTCATTCACAAGGGCCCCTCCCTACCGTGGGCCACAGTAATCTTCCCCCCCTGTGCTACGCCCATGCCAGGAAGCCAAAATGTGTCAACACGTCAGATTTAAAGTCATTGGAGTCTCTGCAGTCTCAAAGACTGTCAAGTCATCTCGCCTTGCTATTCCATGTATCCACCATTTTCACGCTGTAGAATCAAGCAAGCGAGTGGAGTGCAAGCATGATGGGCATGCAAGGGCAGATGGGAATTGTAGTTTGCATGTCTATTAGCTCTGCTCCACTAAAAAAAACCCCGTCACTTTCTGCCCTGAAGACATACTGTTTGAAGCGTCACATAAAACTACTATTACTTTGGTACTGCAGTATTACTGATACCATTACACCCCTAGTATTCAGATTCAGCATTGTTCAGGTCGTGGTTGGACCATATCTGGACTTTGGCGTGGTAGCTGGAGAGGTGCCAAGTCACTTCCTGAGCACTGTCAAAGTGCCCTTGAACAAGGCACTGAACCCCCAACAGCTCACAGCAGCGCTTCAACGAGAGCAGCAAGGCCATCACTCTGTCTGTGTGTGTGTGTAGCATGTAAAACAATAGAGTGTAAACTGTAAATTTCCCTCCAGGGATCAATTAAGTATAACTTTACTTTTTCCGTTTTGTTATGTTGCAGCCTGATGCTACACTCAAACGATTTTTACTGTCATTAATATTCACTCAGGACCTTTTCATGACAAAGTGAAAAAAGCATTTTAGATTAAAAAAAAAAAAGATTAAGAATAAAAAACTGTAAAATCCATTTAAATAAATATCTAGACTCTCTGCAAAAACACTTAAACATTTACACCAGGTTACCCCATTCCCCTGGAGTCCACCTGTCTCTCAGCTCAGCTGTTCCTTCAGCATCATGGCTCATGGTTTTTGCTAGTGTTGGGAGTATTGATACTTACAATTACTATTGAATTTTTAAAATTTGGTAACTCCCATCCTTAGTTTTTGCTCTGATATCACTGTCAGCTGTGAGGCCTTCTGTTGGGAGGTGTGTGCCTTTCCTAATCCTGTCCTATCAGTTTGATTTTTAAGGTGGACTCCAATCACGGTGTAGAATCATCTCAGCAAAAATCCAGAGATATGGGTAGTAGTTTTATATGAATAACTTTAATCAGCAAGGTAACGTTTAACTAAATAATCCAAGTCAAATATTTTCAGAATTAAAGTATGTTTGTTTCTTTCTAAAATCTGGTAGTCCGGGTATGAGCAAGTACTGATAAGTTGCAAGTTTGCAAATTTACTCGAACATTACCTGAGTGTCCTAAATATACAGAGTTATTCCATCACTTTGATGGACAGAGGCCTTATATCCAGCTTTGTAATGCCTCAGGTGTATGTGCAGCGATCTCTCTCATCTCTATGGTGTTGGCAGGAACAGCCTCAGGACATTTCAGTATTTTGCTTAAATAATAAACCAGCACAGTAGTTCATGGACGTTTGCTAAGACATTAGATTTATAAGACTCAACATTAACTTTTTTTAATTGTCTGCTAACAACACAGATGAAATGAGAAAACACGATCTCAGAGATGTGAGCAATGTTTCATTTGCACTGTCAGCTCACATATTTTAAACTTTTAAGACAAGTCTTGGTCTCAGAGGTCCCCAAAACATGCCTGTGAAGTTTGTTGCTGAAATAAACACTCCAGTATTGGATTTCTGCATATCTAAAGGCCCATTTATGCTCAATGTTAAATATGGATCCGGATATGGAGCCTTCTATCTGTGCTCTGCATTCATTTCGTCCGTATTTCTGCATGTTTCCATAAAGCTTACAGATACGGGCCAAAGGGAGCAGTACCACCTGAAACCGTGGGGGGCAGTGTTGCTGTCACTACCCCATATGTAGCTCTAGTGAGACACGAAGAAGAAATGGAGCGCAGCGAAAGTTCAAGCAGGAAGACTTTTCCCCCTTCACTCATTATGCCTTTGTCACTCTCACCTGGTGATCAGCTGTTAAGGATGTCTACTTACTCGATCTATTGTCCAATCAGACTCAGAAAACAATTCCCGTGTGTCTAATCACCACGTCGCTGTCCTCTTTTAAACCTGTTCTCCTCCCTCTACAATCATTTGTCTCAGCTGAACTGCATTCGTTCGTGCAGAGGCTGCTCAAGCATACGCTGCATTTTCCTCGTTTTCATTAGTACAAGTGTTGTGTCTGCAAAATATGGAGGAGAAATTCTGTCCTTCTACCTGATCCCAGCTCGTCGTCATCTACTACACCAGAACCTAATCGAACCAAGCTGAGTCTGGTCATCTTCCACGTTAACGCTCCGATTTGTGCAATGTCGCACCTCCTCATCAGCCTCCCTCCTGGCACAGGCCGGTCAGCTGCCACCATGTTCAGTCACAGTCACGCAACTTTAACCGCTGCCTCAGCCTCAGGTGGCCAAACTCCGTCCTACTGCATGATGACACTTCCACTAAAACAGCTCATGCTAAGTTCATATTAACGTTTTATATATCCAATCATAACGAATGAAACGAAGCCGCTTAAATGCCATCCATATACAGTTATCTGTCTGGCTCAGTGCTGTTCATTAATACTAGAAAACTGTCTGTTCTCTTTCCATTTCTCTGCCGCGTTCGTCGGAGCACATCACGCTGCTCTCAGGATGTCAGACTGCCGCAGATTCTCGGCGGAGATCAGCCTTCAACCCGGCTTCCAGTCATGAGCCTCCAGCCGCAACTGTGCATCGATTCAGCTGTTTCCTTCCACAACATGAGAAACGAGCAGGTTTATCGTCTTCTTTTTTTTAAATAATCATTTACTCATCTAAACTCGCGCTGCATACAGGGCTGCTCTAAAGACACATATGCTGCAACAATGTATACTAAAGACGCTCAAACTGAAGCAATGTTTCCTTTTCTTTACCTCTCTCGTCTGAGGAGGCTAAAAAAAAAAAAAAAAAAGCATGCAACATTTAAACGTACTAAATTTAAAGTAATCAAGTGTGGTGTAATGTCTGACCCGTGTTTTTAAGGTTACTGGTGTTTTGAGAGCGTTGAAGGCAGTGAAGTTGGATAAGAGCGCACACCCACAGGTGTCTTGGGTTTCCTCAATGCTTGTCCTTTATGACAAACCAATCATCAACCTTACAAAGCCCGGTCGTTTAACTACCATCTTATACATGAATATAACAGTAGGCACGAATACTTTCATTACTGTGAGTTGTGCAGAAAAAAGAACAGGAGCTCAGCCACAGGCATCCATAATGAGAGCACCACTTAGACTGAAAAAAAAGGAAAACGGCATCCTTCAGTGATGTTGCAAAATACAATCTCAAAGTTGCATCTTACAGATCATAAAGAAACTCTGTCTCTTTGTACCCTTTTAGTCGTCTTTTATGAAAAGCTTAGCTTTGTGCAACTTTATGGCATTTGTCTATAAGATTCAGAATAATCCTGATCCTCTTCTCAGAGAGGATCAGGAGGGGAGGGCGAAACTTTCTTCCCATGGGGGAGGGCCAACCAAACCTGGGGGAGGGGCTAACTCCCCACATGACATCATGAGGGTAAAATCTGAGAATGGCTTGTTGTAGCACACATTTTCTGAAAGGTGGAGAGAGAGAGAGGCGGAGAGAATGGGTTTTTCTGGTTCTTGGAGGATTGTTGACAGGCCAGGAGCACATATTTTTGTTAGAAAAGCCTGAAAGTGATTTTGACATAATATGTAGCCTTTAAGAGAGTCCCTGCTGCACTTACGCCAGTCTTAGTTACAAGATACATGAGCTCAATAGATTGTTTCAGACCCATTTATTAAGAAGGTTGGCTAATGTTACCGTTGTCCCAAAGTTCACTATTGTTACTGGCCGGGTATCCCCGGTTAAAAAACTGAACATTTGACTGTTCAGGTGAGACAGCCTGAATCAGACAGATGGATATGAATCTCCCTGTATTCTCACATGTGGGTTCTTCCAGATGTGCTGTATGAAAGCTGTTATTTATCTCACCTGTGAAACTGCCAATGAAGCATCACCTCTGCTCCTTACGTATTATACCTTTAACACTGTTTATAATTAGCTTCTATTTTAAGTATTTCTGCCCATTAAGGTTTACCATGCACAACATCCCGACCTCATGTGTAAAACCACGTTAAAGAACAAGAAAACAACATATTTAACAGTTGCTACACTCTTCTCCTAGATTTACAATCAGGTAATGTTATTTTCAGATATAACTGTCGTTATACACTCACCATCCTCTTTATTATATATAAAAGGCCTGGTGGCTGAGGAGGCCGCTGGAGTACAGTGAACTCTGTCATGTTTAAGGAACCAGTCTGAGATGATGCGAGCTCTGTGACATGGTGCATCATCCTGCTGAAGACTCATCAGAAGATGGAACGCTGTGGTCATAAAGGGATGGACATGGTCAGCAACAATACGCGGGTAGGCTGAGGCGTCAAAACTAGGGGTGAACAGTTTAGGAAAATAATCTCATTGCAGTTTTTCCCCCAATATTGCAATTGCGATTTGATATGCGATTATTCCTCAACTTTCTTTTATTCTATAATTGGAACGGCTGCACAGCTTCAGTGACAGCAAACAGAGCTTTTAAACTTAGGTTTCATCAGGATGCTGTTCTTGTCCCTTTCATCCAAAAATCCATCATAATGGGGATAACTCCACAGTGGCCTGCTGTCCTCTCTATCATCTCACTGGCTCAACAAGCTAACAATGTGCGCGTACTGGCACAGAATGTTTACCTTCCGCTGGCACAGCGCTATGTGCCAATGTGACTACAGGAAGAGAGAAGGACAAACAGAGCACACGCTTCAAGGAGCTTCCTTATTTTCTTTCTCTGTTTTTGAAGCCACGCAAGAGCAAGGAAATTTGGGATTTTCCTTTTGGTAATGGATTACTTTTATGAAAATGTAACTAATAACGGGATTACTTGAAATGTAAAACAAACATGTTTTGTTACTCTTTATAACAAAAAGTAATCTGAGTACTCTAAGGGATTACTTTGTAACATGTTACCCCCAACACTGCCCCTGACTGATTTAATCCATCTTTGTAATTACCTCCGCCAAGGAGGTTATGTGATCGGCAGGGTTTGTTAGTTTGTGTTTTAGCAACATAACTCAAAAAGTTATGGACAGATTTTTTAGGAAATTTTAAGGAAATGTCAGAAATGGCATAAGGAAGAACTGATTAGATTTTGGGAGTGATCCGGATCACCGTCTGGATCCAGGAATTTTTTAAAGGATTCTGTACTATTGGGAGATAGGGCTAATGGTGGAGGTCTGCGCTGTTACCACTTTACATCAGGAGATGGCGGACATGAGTAACTTCAATCCCAGCAGCATTTTTGGGTGTGTTTCTATTCGAAGTTTTGGAGTTTATAGAGTTTGAAAGACGCACACCCGGTTGAGGAGACAAGTCGGAGCGTAACAGAGAGAAAGACAGCCAATTGTAGCGAGAATACTCAAAATGCTGGGAGGAATAGAGGAATATTCACCCTCTGCCATGACTTCCAGTCGTCCGGTGAGACCATGGTTGAGACTATCAGTGCATCTGTTGGCACCCGTAGTGAAGCCACTACTTTGCCTCACCATGTTTTCACCCGACCAAGGAGGGAGTAATTGGTGAATGCCGTGGTGGGGGGCACATGGGGACGGATCCAGGAGTTTTTTAAGGGATTCGTCACTATTGGGAGATAGAGTTAATGGTGGAGGTCTGTGCTCTCCAAGTGCTTTTCCAGTTTAATAGCAATTCCAAGCTAATGTCAGATGAATTTGATTGAATATGACTAAATTTTATGTCAACTCAAGGTTAAGGTTAGGGTAGGGTTAAATTGTGGTTTTGATCACTTTGTTTAAATGGGACATTGTTTATAAATCCTGTGATCTCACGGTGGTAAAAGTGTCTTTGGAACTGAACATTTACTTTGGACACAGACTGTCCTCTGACAATGAGAGGTCAGACCGTTAGATTGAAGAGCAGCTTCCGTCCTGCCCACACGGTAAACAGACATTCTATGCTTCAGATGTGCTGAACCAACGCTTTCACACAAAGTCCTTATAAAAGATGCTGACGGCCAAAGTGTCAAGAGAGAGCTTTAATACAGTGGCTGTGCTACTGTCCTGAAGGTTTATCTCCTAAAGAAACACATGGATAATTTACATGAACCCAAAGCAGCAGTGGGAACGTAACTTTAGCTGTGGGGGAGAAAAGTCAGCCAAGAAGACGGCTCTAAACTATCCTTTCTTCTACTCCAAATAAACCACCATGGTTGGATTTCGCCGTTGAAGTGAACAGCAGCTTCAGCTAATGAAGAATTAGACAGCTGTCATGGGTAAGAGTCAAATTTCAGCTGAAACAGCGTTTTCATGTGATGTCTGACAAGAGCCGGCTGGTGGTTAGCTATGTTGTCATTTTTGTTACTGTTTTCTGTGCATGATGTTATTTGGCTGTTGTTGGGTGATAGTAGTAGCTGGTGTGCTAACGGGCTAACTGAGAGCTAATGCCAAGCTAAGTGCAGTTTGTGTGTTAAATGCAGTGTATGTGGTGCTGGTACCAACTTTTGGGAACTGCTGACCAGACTTCATGTTTGTTTAAACAGATTACGTCGACTTAAATCAAATGATGACTTTTCTCACAAATATTTACTGTCCGGTCATGAAACATGGAGGTTATAATAACAAGGAAACGACAATTCTGGTTCAGTGGCTTGGTTTCTACTGGCTCAGACTCGGCCTCTCCTGTCTCTGACAGAAAATTGTGGCCCCAGTCCTGCTACCGTGCAGACATGATGCTGTACATAGCATTTGTGTTTCAGTGTGTTTTATATTGCCATTAAATACAGTTTATTATATGTCATATTGCTGTCTATCAGTTCCTGTCAGGTTTTATGAGCATATTTTGACATTGAAATGAAACGCTGAATATAAAGCTAATGGTGAGGACAGTTATACAGGCATCAAGGCCTTTTTCTGCTTTCAGATCACTGAACAGGAAACGCCTCCTTTATTCTGCTCTTCATATGTTGTTGTATTTGTGAGCCCTTAACTAAAACACTTCATTTGACAGAGTGGCTGATGTCCCAGTGTTGACGTGTGTGTTAAAGGTCTGTAGCATCTTTAAACACAGGAAGTGGTGACACAGATAGTCTAAAACAGGGGTTTTCAAAGTGTAGAAAAGTGAGCCTCCCCCAAGAGAAAATCATTTATTCTGCGGACCCCCACCACCATAAAAAATGTGATTTTAACAACTTTATGTATTTTAACAACAATATATTTTTAAACATCCATCTCTCCAAGGCAATCAGTTATTTGGGTTCAGTGATTAGCTTATTGCCAATACGACCTGATTTTTATGCTCTACCCTCTTATTTAGTGGGAACTGTGAGTTTGCATCTTTGCAGTTTATGCAGGATTGGATAACAACAGATCATCCTCTACCTTCAGCCTTCCCTGGTAATCATTTTAATCATTGTTGGTGCAAAAAACCTGCACTCACACAGGCTGTCATAGTGTTTATGACACCAAAATTCTTCAGTGACCAAAATTGCTTTTACTTCTTGTCAAAAAATCCCCCTGGTATGGTCACTAGACTTAGTGCTTTTGTCTCAGTATGACCCCGGGGCTTAGGAAGCCTTGTGCTGTTGTTAGCGTGTACATCTTTGCTAATTAAACACTGTGGCTGTTGGGCACCATCAGGACCGATGCAGGAAAACCCTAATAGTCAACTCTACATTAACTATAATTCTATCTAATTTTCCCCATGCACAGCAGAAGTGTAGTTCATGTAGCCTCCTTATTCAAATGCAGCCTCCCCCTTTACCAATGTCAGACACAAACACAGTGAGAAAAGGTTTTCAGCACTTTTTCCCTGAAGTGCTCTCCTCTAAAGAGTATTTTACTGTTTTTACCATCTTGCCCCTCCCTAAAAAAGATATATTGAATAAAATATAGAAGTCTGTTTGAGAAATGTGACACAGGTCAGCATGATGCCCTCTCTCCTCCGTCCTCTCTCCTGCTGGACACAGCCATGCAGATATGCATGCGTCCAGAGCAGGATCAGAGAGGACATACTTCCATCTATGTGATTGTTGAGCGGGATCAGAAGATCAGGAGGGTTAGACTGGACAGTGCACACATTATTAATCTGGAGATTATCTGAAGATGTGTATGATTGCCCTCAGACATTTCATAATGGTAAAGTACATGCTTTAACTAAATGGTGTTATATTTACTGAAAAAACATGCAGAGCTACTGATAAAAGAGCTGACAGATACAACCAAGGGAAGCAGAGGTCAGCTGCCGTAACCTAGCAACAATAAGTCCTGGTAAGAAGTGCTCTTAAACGGAGGATCTGTCAGCACAAAAATCATCGTCTATGGACACGGCTCTTAATTAGGGATCTGTGGTGCTAAGCTGGACCTGCAGTGCACTACAATGTTTTGCATCCCTGGGGATCCAAAGATCACCTCCTTGGCCGGAAATGCTGATCAGCTGGTATGAGGACTGAGGCCACCACTAGTATTTAGCTGATAGATTTTTCCCAATTCATCATAAGCAGAAAATTATTTTAAATCGATGAACATTTTTAGCTCGGCTTGTTATGATTGCTTTATAGAATCTGATAAACCAGTCTTTTATTCCTCTGACTGTTAATGTATGTTTTTGTTGTTTCATATAAAATGATTTCTAAGAATTATTAGTTTCTGTATTTTTTAAAGCGCTTTATTCTCACACTGGAGGATGGAAGTGTGTTAAATTGTTTTGGGCCTCTGGTGGTGACTTTATCTTTTCATGGGGCCCATGGTTCCTGGTGATGTATTTATGCATTACAGTGTACAACCCCAGATCCAAAAAAGATGGGGCACTGACTGTCAAATCTCATAAACCCATGTTTTTTCACAATAGAACATGAACAGCATATCAGATGTTGGAAAGTATCGGCTCATTTTGAATTTGATGTCAGCACCACATCTAAAAAAAAGTAGGGAGAGGGCCATGTTTACTACTGTGTAGCATCTTTTTTTTATCAACAGTCTGCAAAGGTCTGGGAAGTGAGGAAATCATTTGGTGTTGTCCCATTCTTTTCTGATGTAGGATTCTAGCTGATCAACAGTCCTGGGTCTTCGTTGCTGGATTTTTCATTTTTTGATGCTACAAATATTTCTGTTGGAAACAGGTCTGGACTGCAGGCAGGCCAGTTCAGGACCCGGACTCTGGTATGTGGTCCAGCATTGTCTCTTTGAAGTTTAGAGGTTTTCCCTGACATGTTGCTCTAAAACCTCTCTCTACTTATCAGCATTGATAGTTCCTAAGCCATAGGCACTAATGCAACCCCATACCATCAGAGATGCAGGCTATAAACTGGCCAAACTTCAAACTGTTGCTGGGCAACCAGAGCAGTTGGCAGCAAGAAAGAAGCACTCTTGAGTTATGTCTTGGAATTATCCACCTTATTCCTAGTCCCCATGATTCTTTGTGTGTTATATGGGCGCAACTTCAGGTCCCTTCTAAGTGGGACTTTGCATTAAATACGAGATGTGAAACATGATTTTTAGAGCAATTTGGACATTAAAATATGCAACTTTCAACTGCTTCACCTTAATCGGGACAATATTATTATTTCTCTGCCCTCTACTAAAGAGTACAAAGTGACAACATTACCTCTGATAACCTAGACTAGCATATTTAGCTAACTTTATTAGCTTCATATCCGTATAGTAATAGATGATCACGTTTTGTTAAATGAGTTTGGACACCACCTTCAGATAACATTTCTAGTTTGTGGGGCTGCTGAAATCCTTATTCCACCAACTAATCCCTCTTAAAATGTGGGAATTGAATTAAATAAGATTATTATTATTAAAATTATCCATGACTGAAGTTGTCAGCTCTTCAGTTTGGGAAAGGTCAAGTTTTGAATTAATGATGAATTAATATTGAAAGAATTACATCCCAAATGCATTTAAACAGTAAACAGCACATTTAAAACACTGTTATTAAAAACATATATTTAACTTTCAAAATTCCAAAAAAGGCAGCACATCTCAGAACCCAAGTTATGGAGGACAAAACATCACTATTGACTTGTTTATTTGGCTCACATCACAAACAAACGCTTACGCGTTTCGGCACAAGGCTTTTATCAGAGCATTTGTTAGACTGAATCCACAGGTTCCTTTTTGAACAACTCACAAGAGCAGAGTCACTACACAGCTGGAGGCTGTGTCTAATTAGACAGGAACCAATCACCTCTCTGTCATTGCTAAATCTGCAGGAGCTGATAACACTTCACAACCAAGTTAACTTCTGCAACACAACAGAAACAAGTTCAATCAATGCTGTTATCATTAACAAAACACTTATTTTATCCATCATATTACTTTTAGAAACATTTTAAGCTAAAGTCATCATTGAGTCCATTTGGTGTCATTGTGTTGAGAGTATGGATCCAAAACATTTCTCTCTGAGCTAGTCTCCTCAGGATGTCTCCTCCTCTATTGGGCATTGTGATCTTCTCAATCCCATAGAATTTTAATGAGGAGGGTGAACCATGGTTAGCTTCATGGTAATGTTTGGCAATTGCATAGTCCATGTTGCCTGTACGGATTGCTGTTTTGTGCTCTGATATCCGTTGTTTGAGAGGCCGTTTGGTTTGTCCAATTAGACACAGCCTCCAGCTGTGTAGTGACTCTGCTCTTGTGAGATGTTCAAATAGGAACCTGTGGATTCAGTCTACCAAATGCTCTGATGAAGGCCTTGTGCCGAAACGCATAAGCATTTGTTTGTGATGTGAGCCAAATAAACAAGTCAAAATAGTGATGTTTTGTCCTCCATAACTTGGATTCTGAGATGTGCTGCCTTTTTTGGAATTTTGAATGATTTTTGAACTCCACTGACGGTGTACATTGATGTGAAGTGCAACTCTCCCCTCCAACTGTATCTTTGTTTTTTGAAGTTGCTGCTCCAATATATTAGTGGACAAAGACAACCACAATGGCTACATCATTTGAAGAATTGAACAAACTCACTGAAGAAAGGTCAGACACTTTTTGCTATACTCAAGAAGATATAGACAGCATTCTGGTGCCCCATACTGCATTTGAGAACTTAGTGCAAACAGTAGACCATGCTACAGACTTAAAAAGCCTTTTCAGTAAACTTGAAGAATTGAAAAAACAAGAAACAAGACTGTGGTGGCATGCTGTAACTCTGTCAGAATACAGAAGACAACAAAGAATTCCCAGAGGCCTCCGTATTAATAAAGCCCCAGCCTTTGGTACTGATGACCCTGAGTTTATGAAGAAATGGGAGCAGATCCTAAATAAATGTTCTCTGGACTTAGAGGTATTACTTACTGAAAAGTCAAAGGCTGAACACTCCAAGAAACTTGAGACAATAAAGACTCTGGAATCCCAAGTCAATGATTTGCAAAAATCCGATGAAGTCACTCAAATGGAAGAGAAAATGAAAAAGTCATTGGAATCATTCAGTGTACAACTCAAACAATACAAGATCAAAAAATACCAATGTGATGTGAATGATAACAAAGAGAAGGCAATCTACCAATGGCAGAGGCCAACCTACAGAGTGAGACAGAGAATCAGAGTCAACACAGGTGCCTCACATCAATCAGATGATTACCCCTCTGCTGTGAGTGACAGATCAAGCACACAAAATGAGAATGAGGATCTTCCAACCAACCAAAGAGCTACTGTTTTAGTCCCACCCCGCCAATACCAATGGGGAAGAGGAAAACGAGGCGTGGCAAACGAGGGAAGAGGACAGCCCAGAAGATCTCCAAGACTTTTCAGTCACCAGTAGTGAATTTATCCAAAGCTCCTCTCACTCCCTCTCAAACTTCTATTCTGAGCCGAGGTCTCTCATTTGCAGTGACAAATAAAGTGAATGCTTTCCAGCTAAAAGTTGACACATATAAATTCATGAGACAGCTACATTTAAAACATTACTTCTCTCCTCTCCATAGAAGTGTACAATACTCCTCTGAACAACCATTAGTAAATGAAGAAAATGAAATTGGGTTACAAAAAAACTCCCCTTTTGCCCCAAAATCTTCATTTTACCCTTCAACCAACTTAAGTCCTGTGATTGTGACATTTAACAAACTAGTTGAAAGGGATCTAGATGAAATGGTAAAGAAAGATAAAGGCCCTAAATACTCTTAACTTGAATCATGAGGAACACAGAGCACTAAAGGAGATGGAGACAAACCCAGAGATTACTATCCGTCCTGCTGACAAAGGAGGAGCTATTGTTGTCCTAGATACAGAGTATTATCAACGAAAAATGCTTGAACATTTGAACAGCCCCACCATAACTTGGATTCCTAGATGTGCTGCCTTTTTTGGAATTTTGAATGATTTTTGAACTTGGGCTTATCTGACCACTGACGGTGTACATTGATGTGAAGCGCAACTCTCCCCTCCAACTATATATTTAACTTTGTCACGTAATTAGTACCACAACCGAAGCAACAGGTACTGACTGAGCATTACAGAAAATATTATTTAAACTTTCAGCTCATTTAACTTTATTGAGTTAACAAAAATGAAGCAGTGTTTATTGAAGCAAATATTTATTTATGTCAGAACAACCGCTGTTGACGCTAAATCATTTTAGTAATCCCTTGGAAGAATCATGTTTTGCTATTATTGCTACTGTACGGCAAGTTCCAACCACATTCAGAGCAGTAGACCCCCCCAGGAATAATGTAGTATCCATATTTACTTACTTACAGCGTACAAAACAAACAATGTGAACATGTGATTTCAAAAATGTATCAATATTTACAAATTTGCAATGAATTTCTATCAAAAAACTGTCGTTAGTAGTTAGCATCTATCGTTAGCTGCTATATTAAATTACAAGTAATTATGTACTTCCGCCTTAGCACCGGAAGTTTCGCCCATATTCAGATTTACAGTAGCGGCCCCAGGAATACAATACAATACAATACAATACAATACCAGAACTTTATTTATCCCCGAAGGGAAATTCAATGAATAAGGATAAGAATAAGGTGGATACTGATGTTTCACAATTAAGTTGATAACATATGTTGAAACCTATGACAACAAAGATGGCTAGTCCAGGAAACCTTTGAGAGAAAGAACGGGAAATTTCCATCAAGATAAGCTAAAGGTGAAAAGAAGACCTCAGTCTCAACTACAACTCCCGACTAGCTTAAAAGCTAACAACAACTGCCAGTAACTGCTACGGAACACTGCCTGATCACCAGGAGACTACTGAATGCTACCTACTGAGGTAGCATGGTGGTGGTGTGTACTGACGCAGCAGCCCAGCGCTCTATCACTAGCAGCAAAACAAAGCACTACACTCTTAACAGAAATTTTCATCCATCTGACCACAGAACAGTTTTCCATTCTACCTCAGTCCTTTTAAACCAGCTTTGTCCCAG